>NW_027207255.1:900000-1093562 GCF_963455315.2 Globicephala melas
TTTGACCGGGGGGAAGTGAGACTTCATTGTAGTGCAGATTTCCTTTGCAAGCTTGCTTGGTTGGCCAAAAAGGGCGTATGCGTTTTTTCCTGAGGAAAAAACGCATACGCCCTTTTTGGCCAAGTGCATCATTGTGGACGTTCTGCCTCTTTTCCTATGCTTTCAATGCAATTCCAGTCTACCTCCTGAAATCGGTTTCCTGCAATTCTGCCCCGCTTTCAAGTCCTCTTGGCAGCCTTACTTCAGTATATTTTTGGACGATAGTTGTCATTTATAACTCTGCAGGTTTGTGAATTACAGTGCCCCTGAGCTCCTTTCTTCAACTCGTTTTCTTGTGAGCTGGCCGCAACACCGCAGGATGGCTTCAGGCCCTAATCTGGTTCCGGCACGGCACGCTGAGCCTTTGGTTATTTCCTCTTCCTGGTGGGAAATGAGAGTTAAATTTGCCCGTCCAGACACCTCCAGCTAGTCTCTCATTGGTTCTCGCTATTCCTGTTCATCTTCCGCAGAAATTGCAAACTGGGCCAAACAGGAGGTTAAAGGGACTGACTCTCCAAGTCGGGAGAGTGTTAGTAAAGCATCTGGAATGTTGCACCCGAGTACCAGGGTACGAAAACTGAGACATATTTGAACACGTCTCCCGATCACATGGTTGATCATACTCTAGGTTCCACATGCATGATTTAGCTGAAGGAAGAATACCTTAAACCTGGGTAGTTGAAACCCGTGGAATGGGTACCATGCAATATGACTTCAAAGGGTCTTCATTTGCTCACCGAACCTCTCCAATCCTATCACTGCTGCGTTTACGTCCCTGTACACATGCTTGATTCTCTTTCGGAGACATAGCAATCCATAGGTTTTAAGATACTTAAGAGTCAGGTACATTCTTAGGCGTTTAATATGCGGTGTTGAGTCCATTTCGTTGAGCAAGGAATAGCTCTTGTCTATTCCATATTTGGCTTAAGGAACTTTATCTGTGCTCATTTCAATCTCTGGTTTTATGCAGCACCCCAACTCACCTTTCCCCTTAAACAAGCATAAGTTGGTTTTCTAAATTTGAGACCCTGTTCTGTTCTGTAATTCAGTTCCTGTGTAGCCAAGTTTACATTCCGTGTATTACTGATATCTTATGATGTTTCTTTTTCTGTGTGACTTATTTCAGTTAGAATCATCGTACCTGAATCCACTCATTGTGCTGCTACGGGCCTGATGACATAGATTTCACTGCTGAGTGATACTGCATTGTACGTAAGTACCACAAGTTCTTTATCCATTTTTCACTTTCTGTGATATTGAACTTGTACGGTAAACGAGGTTCTTGTAAACAGAGGCGTCCCAAACATTGGGGTGGCTGTATCTTTTGGATTTTAATTTCCCTAAGCTATAGGACCATAAGTGGAAGTGCCCTAGGCTCTGTTGCTTTGTTTTTTAGATGTTTCAGGAAACACCATACACTTCTCCCGAGTGTCTGTTGGCAATTGACATCCCGCCCATCAGCATAACAAGGCTCCCAGTTCTCCATGGCCTGTCCTGCCTTTCTGGATTTTACACTTTTTTCAGATGGCCCTTTTGACCGGGGGGAAGTGAGACTTCATTGTAGTGCAGATTTCCTTTGCAAGCTTGCTTGGTTGGCCAAAAAGGGCGTATGCGTTTTTTCCTGAGGAAAAAACGCATACGCCCTTTTTGGCCAAGTGCATCATTGTGGACGTTCTGCCTCTTTTCCTATGCTTTCAATGCAATTCCAGTCTACCTCCTGAAATCGGTTTCCTGCAATTCTGCCCCGCTTTCAAGTCCTCTTGGCAGCCTTACTTCAGTATATTTTTGGACGATAGTTGTCATTTATAACTCTGCAGGTTTGTGAATTACAGTGCCCCTGAGCTGCTTTCTTCAACTCGTTTTCTTGTGAGCTGGCCGCAACACCGCAGGATGGCTTCAGGCCCTAATCTGGTTCCGGCACGGCACGCTGAGCCTTTGGTTATTTCCTCTTCCTGGTGGGAAATGAGAGTTAAATTTGCCCGTCCAGACACCTCCAGCTAGTCTCTCATTGGTTCTCGCTATTCCTGTTCATCTTCCGCAGAAATTGCAAACTGGGCCAAACAGGAGGTTAAAGGGACTGACTCTCCAAGTCGGGAGAGTGTTAGTAAAGCGTCTGGAATGTTGCACCCGAGTACCAGGGTACGAAAACTGAGACATATTTGAACACGTCTCCCGATCACATGGTTGATCATACTCTAGGTTCCACATGCATGTTTTAGCTGAAGGAAGAATACCTTAAACCTGGGTAGTTGAAACCCGTGGAATGGGTACCATGCAATATGACTTCAAAGGGTCTTCATTTGCTCACCGAACCTCTCCAATCCTATCACTGCTGCGTTTACGTCCCTGTACACATGCTTGATTCTCTTTCGGAGACATAGCAATCCATAGGTTTTAAGATACTTAAGAGTCAGTTACATTCTTAGGCGTTTAATATGCGGTGTTGAGTCCATTTCGTTGAGCAAGGAATAGCTCTTGTCTATTGCATATTTGGCTTAAGGAACTTTATCTGTGCTCATTTCAATCTCTGGTTTTATGCAGCACCCCAACTCACCTTTCCCCTTAAACAAGCATAAGTTGGTTTTCTAAATTTGAGACCCTGTTCTGTTCTGTAATTCAGTTCCTGTGTAGCCAAGTTTACATTCCGTGTATTACTGATATCTTATGATGTTTCTTTTTCTGTGTGACTTATTTCAGTTAGAATCATCGTACCTGAATCCACTCATTGTGCTGCTACGGGCCTGATGACATAGATTTCACTGCTGAGTGATACTGCATTGTACGTAAGTACCACAAGTTCTTTATCCATTTTTCACTTTCTGTGATATTGAACTTGTACGGTAAACGAGGTTCTTGTAAACAGAGGCGTCCCAAACATTGGGGTGGCTGTATCTTTTGGATTTTAATTTCCCTAAGCTATAGGACCATAAGTGGAAGTGCCCTAGGCTCTGTTGCTTTGTTTTTTAGATGTTTCAGGAAACACCATACACTTCTCCCGAGTGTCTGTTGGCAATTGACATCCCGCCCATCAGCATAACAAGGCTCCCAGTTCTCCATGGCCTGTCCTGCCTTTCTGGATTTTACACTTTTTTCAGATGGCCCTTTTGACCGGGGGGAAGTGAGACTTCATTGTAGTGCAGATTTCCTTTGCAAGCTTGCTTGGTTGGCCAAAAAGGGCGTATGCGTTTTTTCCTGAGGAAAAAACGCATACGCCCTTTTTGGCCAAGTGCATCATTGTGGACGTTCTGCCTCTTTTCCTATGCTTTCAATGCAATTCCAGTCTACCTCCTGAAATCGGTTTCCTGCAATTCTGCCCCGCTTTCAAGTCCTCTTGGCAGCCTTACTTCAGTATATTTTTGGACGATAGTTGTCATTTATAACTCTGCAGGTTTGTGAATTACAGTGCCCCTGAGCTCCTTTCTTCAACTCGTTTTCTTGTGAGCTGGCCGCAACACCGCAGGATGGCTTCAGGCCCTAATCTGGTTCCGGCACGGCACGCTGAGCCTTTGGTTATTTCCTCTTCCTGGTGGGAAATGAGAGTTAAATTTGCCCGTCCAGACACCTCCAGCTAGTCTCTCATTGGTTCTCGCTATTCCTGTTCATCTTCCGCAGAAATTGCAAACTGGGCCAAACAGGAGGTTAAAGGGACTGACTCTCCAAGTCGGGAGAGTGTTAGTAAAGCATCTGGAATGTTGCACCCGAGTACCAGGGTACGAAAACTGAGACATATTTGAACACGTCTCCCGATCACATGGTTGATCATACTCTAGGTTCCACATGCATGTTTTAGCTGAAGGAAGAATACCTTAAACCTGGGTAGTTGAAACCCGTGGAATGGGTACCATGCAATATGACTTCAAAGGGTCTTCATTTGCTCACCGAACCTCTCCAATCCTATCACTGCTGCGTTTACGTCCCTGTACACATGCTTGATTCTCTTTCGGAGACATAGCAATCCATAGGTTTTAAGATACTTAAGAGTCAGGTACATTCTTAGGCGTTTAATATGCGGTGTTGAGTCCATTTCGTTGAGCAAGGAGTAGCTCTTGTCTATTCCATATTTGGCTTAAGGAACTTTATCTGTGCTCATTTCAATCTCTGGTTTTATGCAGCACCCCAACTCACCTTTACCCTTAAACAAGCATAAGGTGGTTTTCTAAATTTGAGACCCTGTTCTGTTCTGTAATTCAGTTCCTGTGTAGCCAAGTTTACATTCCGTGTATTACTGATATCTTATGATGTTTCTTTTTCTGTGTGACTTATTTCAGTTAGAATCATCATACCTGAATCCACTCATTGTGCTGCTACGGGCCTGATGACATAGATTTCACTGCTGAGTGATACTGCATTGTACGTAAGTACCACAAGTTCTTTATCCATTTTTCACTTTCTGTGATATTGAACTTGTACGGTAAACGAGGTTCTTGTAAACAGAGGCGTCCCAAACATTGGGGTGGCTGTATCTTTTTGATTTTAATTTCCCTAAGCTATAGGACCATAAGTGGAAGTGCCCTAGGCTCTGTTGCTTTGTTTTTTAGATGTTTCAGGAAACACCATACACTTCTCCCGAGTGTCTGTTGGCAATTTACAGCCCGCCCATCAGCATAACAAGGCTCCCAGTTCTCCATGGCCTGTCCTGCCTTTCTGGATTTTACACTTTTTTCAGATGGCCCTTTTGACCGGGGGGAAGTGAGACTTCATTGTAGTGCAGATTTCCTTTGCAAGCTTTCTTGGTTGGCCAAAAAGGGCGTATGCGTTTTTTCCTGAATATATTCAGGAAAAAACGCATACGCCCTTTTTGGCCAAGTGCATCATTGTGGACGTTCTGCCTCTTTTCCTATGCTTTCAATGCAATTCCAGTCTACCTCCTGAAATCGGTTTCCTGCAATTCTGCCCCGCTTTCAAGTCCTCTTGGCAGCCTTACTTCAGTATATTTTTGGACGATAGTTGTCATTTATAACTCTGCAGGTTTGTGAATTACAGTGCCCCTGAGCTCCTTTCTTCAACTCGCTTTCTTGTGAGCTGGCCGCAACACCGCAGGATGGCTTCAGGCCCTAATCTGGTTCCGGCACGGCACGCTGAGCCTTTGGTTATTTCCTCTTCCTGGTGGGAAATGAGAGTTAAATTTGCCCGTCCAGACACCTCCAGCTAGTCTCTCATTGGTTCTCGCTATTCCTGTTCATCTTCCGCAGAAATTGCAAACTGGGCCAAACAGGAGGTTAAAGGGACTGACTCTCCAAGTCGGGAGAGTGTTAGTAAAGCGTCTGGAATGTTGCACCCGAGTACCAGGGTACGAAAACTGAGACATATTTGAACACGTCTCCCGATCACATGGTTGATCATACTCTAGGTTCCACATGCATGTTTTAGCTGAAGGAAGAATACCTTAAACCTGGGTAGTTGAAACCCGTGGAATGGGTACCATGCAATATGACTTCAAAGGGTCTTCATTTGCTCACCGAACCTCTCCAATCCTATCACTGCTGCGTTTATGTCCCTGTACACATGCTTGATTCTCTTTCGGAGACATAGCAATCCATAGGTTTTAAGATACTTAAGAGTCAGGTACATTCTTAGGCGTTTAATATGCGGTGTTGAGTCCATTTCGTTGAGCAAGGAGTAGCTCTTGTCTATTCCATATTTGGCTTAAGGAACTTTATCTGTGCTCATTTCAATCTCTGGTTTTATGCAGCACCCCAACTCACCTTTCCCCTTAAACAAGCATAAGTTGGTTTTCTAAATTTGAGACCCTGTTCTGTTCTGTAATTCAGTTCCTGTGTAGCCAAGTTTACATTCCGTGTATTACTGATATCTTATGATGTTTCTTTTTCTGTGTGACTTATTTCAGTTAGAATCATCGTACCTGAATCCACTCATTGTGCTGCTACGGGCCTGATGACATAGATTTCACTGCTGAGTGATACTGCATTGTACGTAAGTACCACAAGTTCTTTATCCATTTTTCACTTTCTGTGATATTGAACTTGTACGGTAAACGAGGTTCTTGTAAACAGAGGCGTCCCAAACATTGGGGTGGCTGTATCTTTTTGATTTTAATTTCCCTAAGCTATAGGACCATAAGTGGAAGTGCCCTAGGCTCTGTTGCTTTGTTTTTTAGATGTTTCAGGAAACACCATACACTTCTCCCGAGTGTCTGTTGGCAATTGACATCCCGCCCATCAGCATAACAAGGCTCCCAGTTCTCCATGGCCTGTCCTGCCTTTCTGGATTTTACACTTTTTTCAGATGGCCCTTTTGACCGGGGGGAAGTGAGACTTCATTGTAGTGCAGATTTCCTTTGCAAGCTTGCTTGGTTGGCCAAAAAGGGCGTATGCGTTTTTTCCTGAGGAAAAAACGCATACGCCCTTTTTGGCCAAGTGCATCATTGTGGACGTTCTGCCTCTTTTCCTATGCTTTCAATGCAATTCCAGTCTACCTCCTGAAATCGGTTTCCTGCAATTCTGCCCCGCTTTCAAGTCCTCTTGGCAGCCTTACTTCAGTATATTTTTGGACGATAGTTGTCATTTATAACTCTGCAGGTTTGTGAATTACAGTGCCCCTGAGCTCCTTTCTTCAACTCGTTTTCTTGTGAGCTGGCCGCAACACCGCAGGATGGCTTCAGGCCCTAATCTGGTTCCGGCACGGCACGCTGAGCCTTTGGTTATTTCCTCTTCCTGGTGGGAAATGAGAGTTAAATTTGCCCGTCCAGACACCTCCAGCTAGTCTCTCATTGGTTCTCGCTATTCCTGTTCATCTTCCGCAGAAATTGCAAACTGGGCCAAACAGGAGGTTAAAGGGACTGACTCTCCAAGTCGGGAGAGTGTTAGTAAAGCATCTGGAATGTTGCACCCGAGTACCAGGGTACGAAAACTGAGACATATTTGAACACGTCTCCCGATCACATGGTTGATCATACTCTAGGTTCCACATGCATGATTTAGCTGAAGGAAGAATACCTTAAACCTGGGTAGTTGAAACCCGTGGAATGGGTACCATGCAATATGACTTCAAAGGGTCTTCATTTGCTCACCGAACCTCTCCAATCCTATCACTGCTGCGTTTACGTCCCTGTACACATGCTTGATTCTCTTTCGGAGACATAGCAATCCATAGGTTTTAAGATACTTAAGAGTCAGGTACATTCTTAGGCGTTTAATATGCGGTGTTGAGTCCATTTCGTTGAGCAAGGAATAGCTCTTGTCTATTCCATATTTGGCTTAAGGAACTTTATCTGTGCTCATTTCAATCTCTGGTTTTATGCAGCACCCCAACTCACCTTTCCCCTTAAACAAGCATAAGTTGGTTTTCTAAATTTGAGACCCTGTTCTGTTCTGTAATTCAGTTCCTGTGTAGCCAAGTTTACATTCCGTGTATTACTGATATCTTATGATGTTTCTTTTTCTGTGTGACTTATTTCAGTTAGAATCATCGTACCTGAATCCACTCATTGTGCTGCTACGGGCCTGATGACATAGATTTCACTGCTGAGTGATACTGCATTGTACGTAAGTACCACAAGTTCTTTATCCATTTTTCACTTTCTGTGATATTGAACTTGTACGGTAAACGAGGTTCTTGTAAACAGAGGCGTCCCAAACATTGGGGTGGCTGTATCTTTTGGATTTTAATTTCCCTAAGCTATAGGACCATAAGTGGAAGTGCCCTAGGCTCTGTTGCTTTGTTTTTTAGATGTTTCAGGAAACACCATACACTTCTCCCGAGTGTCTGTTGGCAATTGACATCCCGCCCATCAGCATAACAAGGCTCCCAGTTCTCCATGGCCTGTCCTGCCTTTCTGGATTTTACACTTTTTTCAGATGGCCCTTTTGACCGGGGGGAAGTGAGACTTCATTGTAGTGCAGATTTCCTTTGCAAGCTTGCTTGGTTGGCCAAAAAGGGCGTATGCGTTTTTTCCTGAGGAAAAAACGCATACGCCCTTTTTGGCCAAGTGCATCATTGTGGACGTTCTGCCTCTTTTCCTATGCTTTCAATGCAATTCCAGTCTACCTCCTGAAATCGGTTTCCTGCAATTCTGCCCCGCTTTCAAGTCCTCTTGGCAGCCTTACTTCAGTATATTTTTGGACGATAGTTGTCATTTATAACTCTGCAGGTTTGTGAATTACAGTGCCCCTGAGCTGCTTTCTTCAACTCGTTTTCTTGTGAGCTGGCCGCAACACCGCAGGATGGCTTCAGGCCCTAATCTGGTTCCGGCACGGCACGCTGAGCCTTTGGTTATTTCCTCTTCCTGGTGGGAAATGAGAGTTAAATTTGCCCGTCCAGACACCTCCAGCTAGTCTCTCATTGGTTCTCGCTATTCCTGTTCATCTTCCGCAGAAATTGCAAACTGGGCCAAACAGGAGGTTAAAGGGACTGACTCTCCAAGTCGGGAGAGTGTTAGTAAAGCGTCTGGAATGTTGCACCCGAGTACCAGGGTACGAAAACTGAGACATATTTGAACACGTCTCCCGATCACATGGTTGATCATACTCTAGGTTCCACATGCATGTTTTAGCTGAAGGAAGAATACCTTAAACCTGGGTAGTTGAAACCCGTGGAATGGGTACCATGCAATATGACTTCAAAGGGTCTTCATTTGCTCACCGAACCTCTCCAATCCTATCACTGCTGCGTTTACGTCCCTGTACACATGCTTGATTCTCTTTCGGAGACATAGCAATCCATAGGTTTTAAGATACTTAAGAGTCAGTTACATTCTTAGGCGTTTAATATGCGGTGTTGAGTCCATTTCGTTGAGCAAGGAATAGCTCTTGTCTATTGCATATTTGGCTTAAGGAACTTTATCTGTGCTCATTTCAATCTCTGGTTTTATGCAGCACCCCAACTCACCTTTCCCCTTAAACAAGCATAAGTTGGTTTTCTAAATTTGAGACCCTGTTCTGTTCTGTAATTCAGTTCCTGTGTAGCCAAGTTTACATTCCGTGTATTACTGATATCTTATGATGTTTCTTTTTCTGTGTGACTTATTTCAGTTAGAATCATCGTACCTGAATCCACTCATTGTGCTGCTACGGGCCTGATGACATAGATTTCACTGCTGAGTGATACTGCATTGTACGTAAGTACCACAAGTTCTTTATCCATTTTTCACTTTCTGTGATATTGAACTTGTACGGTAAACGAGGTTCTTGTAAACAGAGGCGTCCCAAACATTGGGGTGGCTGTATCTTTTGGATTTTAATTTCCCTAAGCTATAGGACCATAAGTGGAAGTGCCCTAGGCTCTGTTGCTTTGTTTTTTAGATGTTTCAGGAAACACCATACACTTCTCCCGAGTGTCTGTTGGCAATTGACATCCCGCCCATCAGCATAACAAGGCTCCCAGTTCTCCATGGCCTGTCCTGCCTTTCTGGATTTTACACTTTTTTCAGATGGCCCTTTTGACCGGGGGGAAGTGAGACTTCATTGTAGTGCAGATTTCCTTTGCAAGCTTGCTTGGTTGGCCAAAAAGGGCGTATGCGTTTTTTCCTGAGGAAAAAACGCATACGCCCTTTTTGGCCAAGTGCATCATTGTGGACGTTCTGCCTCTTTTCCTATGCTTTCAATGCAATTCCAGTCTACCTCCTGAAATCGGTTTCCTGCAATTCTGCCCCGCTTTCAAGTCCTCTTGGCAGCCTTACTTCAGTATATTTTTGGACGATAGTTGTCATTTATAACTCTGCAGGTTTGTGAATTACAGTGCCCCTGAGCTCCTTTCTTCAACTCGTTTTCTTGTGAGCTGGCCGCAACACCGCAGGATGGCTTCAGGCCCTAATCTGGTTCCGGCACGGCACGCTGAGCCTTTGGTTATTTCCTCTTCCTGGTGGGAAATGAGAGTTAAATTTGCCCGTCCAGACACCTCCAGCTAGTCTCTCATTGGTTCTCGCTATTCCTGTTCATCTTCCGCAGAAATTGCAAACTGGGCCAAACAGGAGGTTAAAGGGACTGACTCTCCAAGTCGGGAGAGTGTTAGTAAAGCATCTGGAATGTTGCACCCGAGTACCAGGGTACGAAAACTGAGACATATTTGAACACGTCTCCCGATCACATGGTTGATCATACTCTAGGTTCCACATGCATGTTTTAGCTGAAGGAAGAATACCTTAAACCTGGGTAGTTGAAACCCGTGGAATGGGTACCATGCAATATGACTTCAAAGGGTCTTCATTTGCTCACCGAACCTCTCCAATCCTATCACTGCTGCGTTTACGTCCCTGTACACATGCTTGATTCTCTTTCGGAGACATAGCAATCCATAGGTTTTAAGATACTTAAGAGTCAGGTACATTCTTAGGCGTTTAATATGCGGTGTTGAGTCCATTTCGTTGAGCAAGGAGTAGCTCTTGTCTATTCCATATTTGGCTTAAGGAACTTTATCTGTGCTCATTTCAATCTCTGGTTTTATGCAGCACCCCAACTCACCTTTACCCTTAAACAAGCATAAGGTGGTTTTCTAAATTTGAGACCCTGTTCTGTTCTGTAATTCAGTTCCTGTGTAGCCAAGTTTACATTCCGTGTATTACTGATATCTTATGATGTTTCTTTTTCTGTGTGACTTATTTCAGTTAGAATCATCGTACCTGAATCCACTCATTGTGCTGCTACGGGCCTGATGACATAGATTTCACTGCTGAGTGATACTGCATTGTACGTAAGTACCACAAGTTCTTTATCCATTTTTCACTTTCTGTGATATTGAACTTGTACGGTAAACGAGGTTCTTGTAAACAGAGGCGTCCCAAACATTGGGGTGGCTGTATCTTTTTTATTTTAATTTCCCTAAGCTATAGGACCATAAGTGGAAGTGCCCTAGGCTCTGTTGCTTTGTTTTTTAGATGTTTCAGGAAACACCATACACTTCTCCGGAGTGTCTGTTGGCAATTTACATCCCGCCCATCAGCATAACAAGGCTCCCAGTTCTCCATGGCCTGTCCTGCCTTTCTGGATTTTACACTTTTTTCAGATGGCCCTTTTGACCGGGGGGAAGTGAGACTTCATTGTAGTGCAGATTTCCTTTGCAAGCTTGCTTGGTTGGCCAAAAAGTGCGTATGCGTTTTTTCCTGAGTATATTCAGGAAAAAACGCATATGCCCTTTTTGGCCAAGTGCATCATTGTGGACGTTCTGCCTCTTTTCCTATGCTTTCGATGCAATTCCAGTCTACCTCCTGAAATCGGTTTCCTGCAATTCTGCCCCGCTTTCAAGTCCTCTTGGCAGCCTTACTTCAGTATATTTTTGGACGATAGTTGTCATTTATAACTCTGCAGGTTTGTGAATTACAGTGCCCCTGAGCTCCTTTCTTCAACTCGCTTTCTTGTGAGCTGGCCGCAACACCGCAGGATGGCTTCAGGCCCTAATCTGGTTCCGGCACGGCACGCTGAGCCTTTGGTTATTTCCTCTTCCTGGTGGGAAATGAGAGTTAAATTTGCCCGTCCAGACACCTCCAGCTAGTCTCCCATTGGTTCTCGCTATTCCTGTTCATCTTCCGCAGAAATTGCAAACTGGGCCAAACAGGAGGTTAAAGGGACTGACTCTCCAAGTCGGGAGAGTGTTAGTAAAGCGTCTGGAATGTTGCACCCGAGTACCAGGGTACGAAAACTGAGACATATTTGAACACGTCTCCCGATCACATGGTTGATCATACTCTAGGTTCCACATGCATGTTTTAGCTGAAGGAAGAATACCTTAAACCTGGGTAGTTGAAACCCGTGTAATGGGTACCATGCAATATGACTTCAAAGGGTCTTCATTTGCTCACCGAACCTCTCCAATCCTATCACTGCTGCGTTTATGTCCCTGTACACATGCTTGATTCTCTTTTGGAGACATAGCAATCCATAGGTTTTAAGATACTTAAGAGTCAGGTACATTCTTAGGCGTTTAATATGCGGTGTTGAGTCCATTTCGTTGAGCAAGGAGTAGCTCTTGTCTATTCCATATTTGGCTTAAGGAACTTTATCTGTGCTCATTTCAATCTCTGGTTTTATGCAGCACCCCAACTCACCTTTCCCCTTAAACAAGCATAAGTTGGTTTTCTAAATTTGAGACCCTGTTCTGTTCTGTAATTCAGTTCCTGTGTAGCCAAGTTTACATTCCGTGTATTACTGATATCTTATGATGTTTCTTTTTCTGTGTGACTTATTTCAGTTAGAATCATCGTACCTGAATCCACTCATTGTGCTGCTACGGGCCTGGTGACATAGATTTCACTGCTGAGTGATACTGCATTGTACGTAAGTACCACAAGTTCTTTATCCATTTTTCACTTTCTGTGATATTGAACTTGTACGGTAAACGAGGTTCTTGTAAACAGAGGCGTCCCAAACATTGGGGTGGCTGTATCTTTTTGATTTTAATTTCCCTAAGCTATAGGACCATAAGTGGAAGTGCCCTAGGCTCTGTTGCTTTGTTTTTTAGATGTTTCAGGAAACACCATACACTTCTCCCGAGTGTCTGTTGGCAATTTACATCCCGCCCATCAGCATAACAAGGCTCCCAGTTCTCCATGGCCTGTCCTGCCTTTCTGGATTTTACACTTTTTTCAGATGGCCCTTTTGACCGGGGGAAAGTGAGACTTCATTGTAGTGCAGATTTCCTTTGCAAGCTTGCTTGGTTGGCCAAAAAGGGCGTATGCGTTTTTTCCTGAATATATTCAGGAAAAAACGCATACACCCTTTTTGGCCAAGTGCATCATTGTGGACGTTCTGCCTCTTTTCCTATGCTTTCAATGCAATTCCAGTCTACCTCCTGAAATCGGTTTCCTGCAATTCTGCCCCGCTTTCAAGTCCTCTTGGCAGCCTTACTTCAGTATATTTTTGGACGATAGTTGTCATTTATAACTCTGCAGGTTTGTGAATTACAGTGCCCCTGAGCTCCTTTCTTCAACTCGCTTTCTTGTGAGCTGGCCGCAACACCGCAGGATGGCTTCAGGCCCTAATCTGGTTCCGGCACGGCACGCTGAGCCTTTGGTTATTTCCTCTTCCTGGTGGGAAATGAGAGTTAAATTTGCCCGTCCAGACACCTCCAGCTAGTCTCTCATTGGTTCTCGCTATTCCTGTTCATCTTCCGCAGAAATTGCAAACTGGGCCAAACAGGAGGTTAAAGGGACTGACTCTCCAAGTCGGGAGAGTGTTAGTAAAGCGTCTGGAATGTTGCACCCGAGTACCAGGGTACGAAAACTGAGATATATTTGAACACGTCTCCCGATCACATGGTTGATCATACTCTAGGTTCCACATGCATGTTTTAGCTGAAGGAAGAATACCTTAAACCTGGGTAGTTGAAACCCGTGGAATGGGTACCATGCAATATGACTTCAAAGGGTCTTCATTTGCTCACCGAACCTCTCCAATCCTATCACTGCTGCGTTTACGTCCCTGTACACATGCTTGATTCTCTTTCGGAGACATAGCAATCCATAGGTTTTAAGATACTTAAGAGTCAGGTACACTCTTAGGCGTTTAATATGCGGTGTTGAGTCCATTTCGTTGAGCAAGGAGTAGCTCTTGTCTATTCCATATTTGGCTTAAGGAACTTTATCTGTGCTCATTTCAATCTCTGGTTTTATGCAGCACCCCAACTCACCTTTCCCCTTAAACAAGCATAAGTTGGTTTTCTAAATTTGAGACCCTGTTCTGTTCTGTAATTCAGTTCCTGTGTAGCCAAGTTTACATTCCGTGTATTACTGATATCTTATGATGTTTCTTTTTCTGTGTGACTTATTTCAGTTAGAATCATCGTACCTGAATCCACTCATTGTGCTGCTACGGGCCTGATGACATAGATTTCACTGCTGAGTGATACTGCATTGTACGTAAGTACCACAAGTTCTTTATCCATTTTTCACTTTCTGTGATATTGAACTTGTACGGTAAACGAGGTTCTTGTAAACAGAGGCGTCCCAAACATTGGGGTGGCTGTATCTTTTGGATTTTAATTTCCCTAAGCTATAGGACCATAAGTGGAAGTGCCCTAGGCTCTGTTGCTTTGTTTTTTAGATGTTTCAGGAAACACCATACACTTCTCCCGAGTGTCTGTTGGCAATTTACATCCCGCCCATCAGCATAACAAGGCTCCCAGTTCTCCATGGCCTGTCCTGCCTTTCTGGATTTTACACTTTTTTCAGATGGCCCTTTTGACCGGGGGGAAGTGAGACTTCATTGTAGTGCAGATTTCCTTTGCAAGCTTGCTTGGTTGGCCAAAAAGGGCGTATGCGTTTTTTCCTGAATATATTCAGGAAAAAACGCATACGCCCTTTTTGGCCAAGTGCATCATTGTGGACGTTCTGCCTCTTTTCCTATGCTTTCAATGCAATTCCAGTCTACCTCCTGAAATCGGTTTCCTGCAATTCTGCCCCGCTTTCAAGTCCTCTTGGCAGCCTTACTTCAGTATATTTTTGGACGATAGTTGTCATTTATAACTCTGCAGGTTTGTGAATTACAGTGCCCCTGAGCTCCTTTCTTCAACTCGTTTTCTTGTGAGCTGGCCGCAACACCGCAGGATGGCTTCAGGCCCTAATCTGGTTCCGGCACGGCACGCTGAGCCTTTGGTTATTTCCTCTTCCTGGTGGGAAATGAGAGTTAAATTTGCCCGTCCAGACACCTCCAGCTAGTCTCTCATTGGTTCTCGCTATTCCTGTTCATCTTCCGCAGAAATTGCAAACTGGGCCAAACAGGAGGTTAAAGGGACTGACTCTCCAAGTCGGGAGAGTGTTAGTAAAGCATCTGGAATGTTGCACCCGAGTACCAGGGTACGAAAACTGAGACATATTTGAACACGTCTCCCGATCACATGGTTGATCATACTCTAGGTTCCACATGCATGTTTTAGCTGAAGGAAGAATACCTTAAACCTGGGTAGTTGAAACCCGTGGAATGGGTACCATGCAATATGACTTCAAAGGGTCTTCATTTGCTCACCGAACCTCTCCAATCCTATCACTGCTGCGTTTATGTCCCTGTACACATGCTTGATTCTCTTTCGGAGACATAGCAATCCATAGGTTTTAAGATACTTAAGAGTCAGGTACATTCTTAGGCGTTTAATATGCGGTGTTGAGTCCATTTCGTTGAGCAAGGAGTAGCTCTTGTCTATTCCATATTTGGCTTAAGGAACTTTATCTGTGCTCATTTCAATCTCTGGTTTTATGCAGCACCCCAACTCACCTTTCCCCTTAAACAAGCATAAGTTGGTTTTCTAAATTTGAGACCCTGTTCTGTTCTGTAATTCAGTTCCTGTGTAGCCAAGTTTACATTCCGTGTATTACTGATATCTTATGATGTTTCTTTTTCTGTGTGACTTATTTCAGTTAGAATCATCGTACCTGAATCCACTCATTGTGCTGCTACGGGCCTGATGACATAGATTTCACTGCTGAGTGATACTGCATTGTACGTAAGTACCACAAGTTCTTTATCCATTTTTCACTTTCTGTGATATTGAACTTGTACGGTAAACGAGGTTCTTGTAAACAGAGGCGTCCCAAACATTGGGGTGGCTGTATCTTTTGGATTTTAATTTCCCTAAGCTATAGGACCATAAGTGGAAGTGCCCTAGGCTCTGTTGCTTTGTTTTTTATATGTTTCAGGAAACACCATACACTTCTCCCGAGTGTCTGTTGGCAATTTACATCCCGCCCATCAGCATAACAAGGCTCCCAGTTCTCCATGGCCTGTCCTGCCTTTCTGGATTTTACACTTATTTCAGATGGCCCTTTTGACCGGGGGGAAGTGAGACTTCATTGTAGTGCAGATTTCCTTTGCAAGCTTGCTTGGTTGGCCAAAAAGGGCGTATGCGTTTTTTCCTGAATATATTCAGGAAAAAACGCATACGCCCTTTTTGGCCAAGTGCATCATTGTGGACGTTCTGCCTCTTTTCCTATGCTTTCAATGCAATTCCAGTCTACCTCCTGAAATCGGTTTCCTGCAATTCTGCCCCGCTTTCAAGTCCTCTTGGCAGCCTTACTTCAGTATATTTTTGGACGATAGTTGTCATTTATAACTCTGCAGGTTTGTGAATTACAGTGCCCCTGAGCTCCTTTCTTCAACTCGTTTTCTTGTGAGCTGGCCGCAACACCGCAGGATGGCTTCAGGCCCTAATCTGGTTCCGGCACGGCACGCTGAGCCTTTGGTTATTTCCTCTTCCTGGTGGGAAATGAGAGTTAAATTTGCCCGTCCAGACACCTCCAGCTAGTCTCTCATTGGTTCTCGCTATTCCTGTTCATCTTCCGCAGAAATTGCAAACTGGGCCAAACAGGAGGTTAAAGGGACTGACTCTCCAAGTCGGGAGAGTGTTAGTAAAGCATCTGGAATGTTGCACCCGAGTACCAGGGTACGAAAACTGAGACATATTTGAACACGTCTCCCGATCACATGGTTGATCATACTCTAGGTTCCACATGCATGTTTTAGCTGAAGGAAGAATACCTTAAACCTGGGTAGTTGAAACCCGTGGAATGGGTACCATGCAATATGACTTCAAAGGGTCTTCATTTGCTCACCGAACCTCTCCAATCCTATCACTGCTGCGTTTATGTCCCTGTACACATGCTTGATTCTCTTTCGGAGACATAGCAATCCATAGGTTTTAAGATACTTAAGAGTCAGGTACATTCTTAGGCGTTTAATATGCGGTGTTGAGTCCATTTCGTTGAGCAAGGAGTAGCTCTTGTCTATTCCATATTTGGCTTAAGGAACTTTATCTGTGCTCATTTCAATCTCTGGTTTTATGCAGCACCCCAACTCACCTTTCCCCTTAAACAAGCATAAGTTGGTTTTCTAAATTTGAGACCCTGTTCTGTTCTGTAATTCAGTTCCTGTGTAGCCAAGTTTACATTCCGTGTATTACTGATATCTTATGATGTTTCTTTTTCTGTGTGACTTATTTCAGTTAGAATCATCGTACCTGAATCCACTCATTGTGCTGCTACGGGCCTGATGACATAGATTTCACTGCTGAGTGATACTGCATTGTACGTAAGTACCACAAGTTCTTTATCCATTTTTCACTTTCTGTGATATTGAACTTGTACGGTAAACGAGGTTCTTGTAAACAGAGGCGTCCCAAACATTGGGGTGGCTGTGTCGTTTTGATTTTAATTTCCCTAAGCTATAGGGCCATAAGTGGAAGTGCCCTAGGCTCTGTTGCTTTGTTTTTTAGATGTTTCAGGAAACACCATACACTTCTCCCGAGTGTCTGTTGGCAATTTACATCCCGCCCATCAGCATAACAAGGCTCCCAGTTCTCCATGGCCTGTCCTGCCTTTCTGGATTTTACACTTTTTTCAGATGGCCCTTTTGACCGGGGGGAAGTGAGACTTCATTGTAGTGCAGATTTCCTTTGCAAGCTTGCTTGGTTGGCCAAAAAGGGCGTATGCGTTTTTTCCTGAATATATTCAGGAAAAAACGCATACGCCCTTTTTGGCCAAGTGCATCATTGTGGACGTTCTGCCTCTTTTCCTATGCTTTCAATGCAATTCCAGTCTACCTCCTGAAATCGGTTTCCTGCAATTCTGCCCCGCTTTCAAGTCCTCTTGGCAGCCTTACTTCAGTATATTTTTGGACGATAGTTGTCATTTATAACTCTGCAGGTTTGTGAATTACAGTGCCCCTGAGCTGCTTTCTTCAACTCGTTTTCTTGTGAGCTGGCCGCAACACCGCAGGATGGCTTCAGGCCCTAATCTGGTTCCGGCACGGCACGCTGAGCCTTTGGTTATTTCCTCTTCCTGGTGGGAAATGAGAGTTAAATTTGCCCGTCCAGACACCTCCAGCTAGTCTCTCATTGGTTCTCGCTATTCCTGTTCATCTTCCGCAGAAATTGCAAACTGGGCCAAACAGGAGGTTAAAGGGACTGACTCTCCAAGTCGGGAGAGTGTTAGTAAAGCGTCTGGAATGTTGCACCCGAGTACCAGGGTACGAAAACTGAGACATATTTGAACACGTCTCCCGATCACATGGTTGATCATACTCTAGGTTCCACATGCATGTTTTAGCTGAAGGAAGAATACCTTAAACCTGGGTAGTTGAAACCCGTGGAATGGGTACCATGCAATATGACTTCAAAGGGTCTTCATTTGCTCACCGAACCTCTCCAATCCTATCACTGCTGCGTTTACGTCCCTGTACACATGCTTGATTCTCTTTCGGAGACATAGCAATCCATAGGTTTTAAGATACTTAAGAGTCAGTTACATTCTTAGGCGTTTAATATGCGGTGTTGAGTCCATTTCGTTGAGCAAGGAGTAGCTCTTGTCTATTCCATATTTGGCTTAAGGAACTTTATCTGTGCTCATTTCAATCTCTGGTTTTATGCAGCACCCCAACTCACCTTTCCCCTTAAACAAGCATAAGTTGGTTTTCTAAATTTGAGACCCTGTTCTGTTCTGTAATTCAGTTCCTGTGTAGCCAAGTTTACATTCCGTGTATTACTGATATCTTATGATGTTTCTTTTTCTGTGTGACTTATTTCAGTTAGAATCATCGTACCTGAATCCACTCATTGTGCTGCTACGGGCCTGATGACATAGATTTCACTGCTGAGTGATACTGCATTGTACGTAAGTACCACAAGTTCTTTATCCATTTTTCACTTTCTGTGATATTGAACTTGTACGGTAAACGAGGTTCTTGTAAACAGAGGCGTCCCAAACATTGGGGTGGCTGTATCTTTTTGATTTTAATTTCCCTAAGCTATAGGACCATAAGTGGAAGTGCCCTAGGCTCTGTTGCTTTGTTTTTTAGATGTTTCAGGAAACACCATACACTTCTCCGGAGTGTCTGTTGGCAATTTACATCCCGCCCATCAGCATAACAAGGCTCCCAGTTCTCCATGGCCTGTCCTGCCTTTCTGGATTTTACACTTTTTTCAGATGGCCCTTTTGACCGGGGGGAAGTGAGACTTCATTGTAGTGCAGATTTCCTTTGCAAGCTTGCTTGGTTGGCCAAAAAGGGCGTATGCGTTTTTTCCTGAATATATTCAGGAAAAAACGCATACGCCCTTTTTGGCCAAGTGCATCATTGTGGACGTTCTGCCTCTTTTCCTATGCTTTCGATGCAATTCCAGTCTACCTCCTGAAATCGGTTTCCTGCAATTCTGCCCCGCTTTCAAGTCCTCTTGGCAGCCTTACTTCAGTATATTTTTGGACGATAGTTGTCATTTATAACTCTGCAGGTTTGTGAATTACAGTGCCCCTGAGCTCCTTTCTTCAACTCGCTTTCTTGTGAGCTGGCCGCAACACCGCAGGATGGCTTCAGGCCCTAATCTGGTTCCGGCACGGCACGCTGAGCCTTTGGTTATTTCCTCTTCCTGGTGGGAAATGAGAGTTAAATTTGCCCGTCCAGACACCTCCAGCTAGTCTCCCATTGGTTCTCGCTATTCCTGTTCATCTTCCGCAGAAATTGCAAACTGGGCCAAACAGGAGGTTAAAGGGACTGACTCTCCAAGTCGGGAGAGTGTTAGTAAAGCGTCTGGAATGTTGCACCCGAGTACCAGGGTACGAAAACTGAGACATATTTGAACACGTCTCCCGATCACATGGTTGATCATACTCTAGGTTCCACATGCATGTTTTAGCTGAAGGAAGAATACCTTAAACCTGGGTAGTTGAAACCCGTGGAATGGGTACCATGCAATATGACTTCAAAGGGTCTTCATTTGCTCACCGAACCTCTCCAATCCTATCACTGCTGCGTTTATGTCCCTGTACACATGCTTGATTCTCTTTTGGAGACATAGCAATCCATAGGTTTTAAGATACTTAAGAGTCAGGTACATTCTTAGGCGTTTAATATGCGGTGTTGAGTCCATTTCGTTGAGCAAGGAGTAGCTCTTGTCTATTCCATATTTGGCTTAAGGAACTTTATCTGTGCTCATTTCAATCTCTGGTTTTATGCAGCACCCCAACTCACCTTTCCCCTTAAACAAGCATAAGTTGGTTTTCTAAATTTGAGACCCTGTTCTGTTCTGTAATTCAGTTCCTGTGTAGCCAAGTTTACATTCCGTGTGTTAGTGATATCTTATGATGTTTCTTTTTCTGTGTGACTTATTTCAGTTAGAATCATCGTACCTGAATCCACTCATTGTGCTGCTACGGGCCTGATGACATAGATTTCACTGCTGAGTGATACTGCATTGTACGTAAGTACCACAAGTTCTTTATCCATTTTTCACTTTCTGTGATATTGAACTTGTACGGTAAACGAGGTTCTTGTAAACAGAGGCGTCCCAAACATTGGGGTGGCTGTATCTTTTTGATTTTAATTTCCCTAAGCTATAGGACCATAAGTGGAAGTGCCCTAGGCTCTGTTGCTTTGTTTTTTAGATGTTTCAGGAAACACCATACACTTCTCCCGAGTGTCTGTTGGCAATTTACATCCCGCCCATCAGCATAACAAGGCTCCCAGTTCTCCATGGCCTGTCCTGCCTTTCTGGATTTTACACTTTTTTCAGATGGCCCTTTTGACCGGGGGGAAGTGAGACTTCATTGTAGTGCAGATTTCCTTTGCAAGCTTGCTTGGTTGGCCAAAAAGGGCGTATGCGTTTTTTCCTGAATATATTCAGGAAAAAACGCATACGCCCTTTTTGGCCAAGTGCATCATTGTGGACGTTCTGCCTCTTTTCCTATGCTTTCAATGCAATTCCAGTCTACCTCCTGAAATCGGTTTCCTGCAATTCTGCCCCGCTTTCAAGTCCTCTTGGCAGCCTTACTTCAGTATATTTTTGGACGATAGTTGTCATTTATAACTCTGCAGGTTTGTGAATTACAGTGCCCCTGAGCTCCTTTCTTCAACTCGCTTTCTTGTGAGCTGACCGCAACACCGCAGGATGGCTTCAGGCCCTAATCTGGTTCCGGCATGGCACGCTGAGCCTTTGGTTATTTCCTCTTCCTGGTGGGAAATGAGAGTTAAATTTGCCCGTCCAGACACCTCCAGCTAGTCTCTCATTGGTTCTCGCTATTCCTGTTCATCTTCCGCAGAAATTGCAAACTGGGCCAAACAGGAGGTTAAAGGGACTGACTCTCCAAGTCGGGAGAGTGTTAGTAAAGCGTCTGGAATGTTGCACCCGAGTACCAGGGTACGAAAACTGAGATATATTTGAACACGTCTCCCGATCACATGGTTGATCATACTCTAGGTTCCACATGCATGTTTTAGCTGAAGGAAGAATACCTTAAACCTGGGTAGTTGAAACCCGTGGAATGGGTACCATGCAATATGACTTCAAAGGGTCTTCATTTGCTCACCGAACCTCTCCAATCCTATCACTGCTGCGTTTACGTCCCTGTACACATGCTTGATTCTCTTTCGGAGACATAGCAATCCATAGGTTTTAAGATACTTAAGAGTCAGGTACACTCTTAGGCGTTTAATATGCGGTGTTGAGTCCATTTCGTTGAGCAAGGAGTAGCTCTTGTCTATTCCATATTTGGCTTAAGGAACTTTATCTGTGCTCATTTCAATCTCTGGTTTTATGCAGCACCCCAACTCACCTTTCCCCTTAAACAAGCATAAGTTGGTTTTCTAAATTTGAGACCCTGTTCTGTTCTGTAATTCAGTTCCTGTGTAGCCAAGTTTACATTCCGTGTATTACTGATATCTTATGATGTTTCTTTTTCTGTGTGACTTATTTCAGTTAGAATCATCGTACCTGAATCCACTCATTGTGCTGCTACGGGCCTGATGACATAGATTTCACTGCTGAGTGATACTGCATTGTACGTAAGTACCACAAGTTCTTTATCCATTTTTCACTTTCTGTGATATTGAACTTGTACGGTAAACGAGGTTCTTGTAAACAGAGGCGTCCCAAACATTGGGGTGGCTGTATCTTTTTGATTTTAATTTCCCTAAGCTATAGGACCATAAGTGGAAGTGCCCTAGGCTCTGTTGCTTTGTTTTTTAGACGTTTCAGGAAACACCATACACTTCTCCTGAGTGTCTGTTGGCAATTTACATCCCGCCCATCAGCATAACAAGGCTCCCAGTTCTCCATGGCCTGTCCTGCCTTTCTGGATTTTACACTTTTTTCAGATGGCCCTTTTGACCGGGGGGAAGTGAGACTTCATTGTAGTGCAGATTTCCTTTGCAAGCTTGCTTGGTTGGCCAAAAAGGGCGTATGCGTTTTTTCCTGAATATATTCAGGAAAAAACGCATACGCCCTTTTTGGCCAAGTGCATCATTGTGGACGTTCTGCCTCTTTTCCTATGCTTTCAATGCAATTCCAGTCTACCTCCTGAAATCGGTTTCCTGCAATTCTGCCCCGCTTTCAAGTCCTCTTGGCAGCCTTACTTCAGTATATTTTTGGACGATAGTTGTCATTTATAACTCTGCAGGTTTGTGAATTACAGTGCCCCTGAGCTCCTTTCTTCAACTCGTTTTCTTGTGAGCTGGCTGCAACACCGCAGGATGGCTTCAGGCCCTAATCTGGTTCCGGCACGGCACGCTGAGCCTTTGGTTATTTCCTCTTCCTGGTGGGAAATGAGAGTTAAATTTGCCCGTCCAGACACCTCCAGCTAGTCTCTCATTGGTTCTCGCTATTCCTGTTCATCTTCCGCAGAAATTGCAAACTGGGCCAAACAGGAGGTTAAAGGGACTGACTCTCCAAGTCGGGAGAGTGTTAGTAAAGCGTCTGGAATGTTGCACCCGAGTACCAGGGTACGAAAACTGAGACATATTTGAACACGTCTCCCGATCACATGGTTGATCATACTCTAGGTTCCACATGCATGTTTTAGCTGAAGGAAGAATACCTTAAACCTGGGTAGTTGAAACCCGTGGAATGGGTACCATGCAATATGACTTCAAAGGGTCTTCATTTGCTCACCGAACCTCTCCAATCCTATCACTGCTGCGTTTATGTCCCTGTACACATGCTTGATTCTCTTTCGGAGACATAGCAATCCATAGGTTTTAAGATACTTAAGAGTCAGGTACATTCTTAGGCGTTTAATATGCGGTGTTGAGTCCATTTCGTTGAGCAAGGAGTAGCTCTTGTCTATTCCATATTTGGCTTAAGGAACTTTATCTGTGCTCATTTCAATCTCTGGTTTTATGCAGCACCCCAACTCACCTTTCCCCTTAAACAAGCATAAGTTGGTTTTCTAAATTTGAGACCCTGTTCTGTTCTGTAATTCAGTTCCTGTGTAGCCAAGTTTACATTCCGTGTATTACTGATATCTTATGATGTTTCTTTTTCTGTGTGACTTATTTCAGTTAGAATCATCGTACCTGAATCCACTCATTGTGCTGCTACGGGCCTGATGACATAGATTTCACTGCTGAGTGATACTGCATTGTACGTAAGTACCACAAGTTCTTTATCCATTTTTCACTTTCTGTGATATTGAACTTGTACGGTAAACGAGGTTCTTGTAAACAGAGGCGTCTCAAACATTGGGGTGGCTGTATCTTTTGGATTTTAATTTCCCTAAGCTATAGGACCATAAGTGGAAGTGCCCTAGGCTCTGTTGCTTTGTTTTTTAGATGTTTCAGGAAACACCATACACTTCTCCCGAGTGTCTGTTGGCAATTTGCATCCCGCCCATCAGCATAACAAGGCTCCCAGTTCTCCATGGCCTGTCCTGCCTTTCTGGATTTTACACTTTTTTCAGATGGCCCTTTTGACCGGGGGGAAGTGAGACTTCATTGTAGTGCAGATTTCCTTTGCAAGCTTGCTTGGTTGGCCAAAAAGGGCGTATGCGTTTTTTCCTGAATATATTCAGGAAAAAACGCATACGCCCTTTTTGGCCAAGTGCATCATTGTGGACGTTCTGCCTCTTTTCCTATGCTTTCAATGCAATTCCAGTCTACCTCCTGAAATCGGTTTCCTGCAATTCTGCCCCGCTTTCAAGTCCTCTTGGCAGCCTTACTTCAGTATATTTTTGGACGATAGTTGTCATTTATAACTCTGCAGGTTTGTGAATTACAGTGCCCCTGAGCTCCTTTCTTCAACTCGCTTTCTTGTGAGCTGGCCGCAACACCGCAGGATGGCTTCAGGCCCTAATCTGGTTCCGGCATGGCACGCTGAGCCTTTGGTTATTTCCTCTTCCTGGTGGGAAATGAGAGTTAAATTTGCCCGTCCAGACACCTCCAGCTAGTCTCTCATTGGTTCTCGCTATTCCTGTTCATCTTCCGCAGAAATTGCAAACTGGGCCAAACAGGAGGTTAAAGGGACTGACTCTCCAAGTCGGGAGAGTGTTAGTAAAGCGTCTGGAATGTTGCACCCGAGTACCAGGGTACGAAAACTGAGATATATTTGAACACGTCTCCCGATCACATGGTTGATCATACTCTAGGTTCCACATGCATGTTTTAGCTGAAGGAAGAATACCTTAAACCTGGGTAGTTGAAACCCGTGGAATGGGTACCATGCAATATGACTTCAAAGGGTCTTCATTTGCTCACCGAACCTCTCCAATCCTATCACTGCTGCGTTTACGTCCCTGTACACATGCTTGATTCTCTTTCGGAGACATAGCAATCCATAGGTTTTAAGATACTTAAGAGTCAGGTACACTCTTAGGCGTTTAATATGCGGTGTTGAGTCCATTTCGTTGAGCAAGGAGTAGCTCTTGTCTATTCCATATTTGGCTTAAGGAACTTTATCTGTGCTCATTTCAATCTCTGGTTTTATGCAGCACCCCAACTCACCTTTCCCCTTAAACAAGCATAAGTTGGTTTTCTAAATTTGAGACCCTGTTCTGTTCTGTAATTCAGTTCCTGTGTAGCCAAGTTTACATTCCGTGTATTACTGATATCTTATGATGTTTCTTTTTCTGTGTGACTTATTTCAGTTAGAATCATCGTACCTGAATCCACTCATTGTGCTGCTACGGGCCTGATGACATAGATTTCACTGCTGAGTGATACTGCATTGTACGTAAGTACCACAAGTTCTTTATCCATTTTTCACTTTCTGTGATATTGAACTTGTACGGTAAACGAGGTTCTTGTAAACAGAGGCGTCCCAAACATTGGGGTGGCTGTATCTTTTTGATTTTAATTTCCCTAAGCTATAGGACCATAAGTGGAAGTGCCCTAGGCTCTGTTGCTTTGTTTTTTAGACGTTTCAGGAAACACCATACACTTCTCCTGAGTGTCTGTTGGCAATTTACATCCCGCCCATCAGCATAACAAGGCTCCCAGTTCTCCATGTCCTGTCCTGCCTTTCTGGATTTTACACTTTTTTCAGATGGCCCTTTTGACCGGGGGGAAGTGAGACTTCATTGTAGTGCAGATTTCCTTTGCAAGCTTGCTTGGTTGGCCAAAAAGGGCGTATGCGTTTTTTCCTGAATATATTCAGGAAAAAACGCATACGCCCTTTTTGGCCAAGTGCATCATTGTGGACGTTCTGCCTCTTTTCCTATGCTTTCAATGCAATTCCAGTCTACCTCCTGAAATCGGTTTCCTGCAATTCTGCCCCGCTTTCAAGTCCTCTTGGCAGCCTTACTTCAGTATATTTTTGGACGATAGTTGTCATTTATAACTCTGCAGGTTTGTGAATTACAGTGCCCCTGAGCTCCTTTCTTCAACTCGTTTTCTTGTGAGCTGGCTGCAACACCGCAGGATGGCTTCAGGCCCTAATCTGGTTCCGGCACGGCACGCTGAGCCTTTGGTTATTTCCTCTTCCTGGTGGGAAATGAGAGTTAAATTTGCCCGTCCAGACACCTCCAGCTAGTCTCTCATTGGTTCTCGCTATTCCTGTTCATCTTCCGCAGAAATTGCAAACTGGGCCAAACAGGAGGTTAAAGGGACTGACTCTCCAAGTCGGGAGAGTGTTAGTAAAGCGTCTGGAATGTTGCACCCGAGTACCAGGGTACGAAAACTGAGACATATTTGAACACGTCTCCCGATCACATGGTTGATCATACTCTAGGTTCCACATGCATGTTTTAGCTGAAGGAAGAATACCTTAAACCTGGGTAGTTGAAACCCGTGGAATGGGTACCATGCAATATGACTTCAAAGGGTCTTCATTTGCTCACCGAACCTCTCCAATCCTATCACTGCTGCGTTTATGTCCCTGTACACATGCTTGATTCTCTTTCGGAGACATAGCAATCCATAGGTTTTAAGATACTTAAGAGTCAGGTACATTCTTAGGCGTTTAATATGCGGTGTTGAGTCCATTTCGTTGAGCAAGGAGTAGCTCTTGTCTATTCCATATTTGGCTTAAGGAACTTTATCTGTGCTCATTTCAATCTCTGGTTTTATGCAGCACCCCAACTCACCTTTACCCTTAAACAAGCATAAGTTGGTTTTCTAAATTTGAGACCCTGTTCTGTTCTGTAATTCAGTTCCTGTGTAGCCAAGTTTACATTCCGTGTATTACTGATATCTTATGATGTTTCTTTTTCTGTGTGACTTATTTCAGTTAGAATCATCGTACCTGAATCCACTCATTGTGCTGCTACGGGCCTGATGACATAGATTTCACTGCTGAGTGATACTGCATTGTACGTAAGTACCACAAGTTCTTTATCCATTTTTCACTTTCTGTGATATTGAACTTGTACGGTAAACGAGGTTCTTGTAAACAGAGGCGTCCCAAACATTGGGGTGGCTGTATCTTTTGGATTTTAATTTCCCTAAGCTATAGGACCATAAGTGGAAGTGCCCTAGGCTCTGTTGCTTTGTTTTTTAGATGTTTCAGGAAACACCATACACTTCTCCCGAGTGTCTGTTGGCAATTTACATCCCGCCCATCAGCATAACAAGGCTCCCAGTTCTCCATGGCCTGTCCTGCCTTTCTGGATTTTACACTTTTTTCAGATGGCCCTTTTGACCGGGGGGAAGTGAGACTTCATTGTAGTGCAGATTTCCTTTGCAAGCTTGCTTGGTTGGCCAAAAAGGGCGTATGCGTTTTTTCCTGAATATATTCAGGAAAAAACGCATACGCCCTTTTTGGCCAAGTGCATCATTGTGGACGTTCTGCCTCTTTTCCTATGCTTTCAATGCAATTCCAGTCTACCTCCTGAAATCGGTTTCCTGCAATTCTGCCCCGCTTTCAAGTCCTCTTGGCAGCCTTACTTCAGTATATTTTTGGACGATAGTTGTCATTTATAACTCTGCAGGTTTGTGAATTACAGTGCCCCTGAGCTCCTTTCTTCAACTCGCTTTCTTGTGAGCTGGCCGCAACACCGCAGGATGGCTTCAGGCCCTAATCTGGTTCCGGCACGGCACGCTGAGCCTTTGGTTATTTCCTCTTCCTGGTGGGAAATGAGAGTTAAATTTGCCCGTCCAGACACCTCCAGCTAGTCTCTCATTGGTTCTCGCTATTCCTGTTCATCTTCCGCAGAAATTGCAAACTGGGCCAAACAGGAGGTTAAAGGGACTGACTCTCCAAGTCGGGAGAGTGTTAGTAAAGCGTCTGGAATGTTGCACCCGAGTACCAGGGTACGAAAACTGAGATATATTTGAACACGTCTCCCGATCACATGGTTGATCATACTCTAGGTTCCACATGCATGTTTTAGCTGAAGGAAGAATACCTTAAACCTGGGTAGTTGAAACCCGTGGAATGGGTACCATGCAATATGACTTCAATGGGTCTTCATTTGCTCACCGAACCTCTCCAATCCTATCACTGCTGCGTTTATGTCCCTGTACACATGCTTGATTCTCTTTCGGAGACATAGCAATCCATAGGTTTTAAGATACTTAAGAGTCAGGTACATTCTTAGGCGTTTAATATGCGGTGTTGAGTCCATTTCGTTGAGCAAGGAGTAGCTCTTGTCTATTCCATATTTGGCTTAAGGAACTTTATCTGTGCTCATTTCAATCTCTGGTTTTATGCAGCACCCCAACTCACCTTTCCCCTTAAACAAGCATAAGTTGGTTTTCTAAATTTGAGACCCTGTTCTGTTCTGTAATTCAGTTCCTGTGTAGCCAAGTTTACATTCCGTGTATTACTGATATCTTATGATGTTTCTTTTTCTGTGTGACTTATTTCAGTTAGAATCATCGTACCTGAATCCACTCATTGTGCTGCTACGGGCCTGATGACATAGATTTCACTGCTGAGTGATACTGCATTGTACGTAAGTACCACAAGTTCTTTATCCATTTTTCACTTTCTGTGATATTGAACTTGTACGGTAAACGAGGTTCTTGTAAACAGAGGCGTCCCAAACATTGGGGTGGCTGTATCTTTTTGATTTTAATTTCCCTAAGCTATAGGACCATAAGTGGAAGTGCCCTAGGCTCTGTTGCTTTGTTTTTTAGATGTTTCAGGAAACACCATACACTTCTCCCGAGTGTCTGTTGGCAATTTACATCCCGCCCATCAGCATAACAAGGCTCCCAGTTCTCCATGGCCTGTCCTGCCTTTCTGGATTTTACACTTTTTTCAGATGGCCCTTTTGACCGGGGGGAAGTGAGACTTCATTGTAGTGCAGATTTCCTTTGCAAGCTTGCTTGGTTGGCCAAAAAGGGCGTATGCGTTTTTTCCTGAGGAAAAAACGCATACGCCCTTTTTGGCCAAGTGCATCATTGTGGACGTTCTGCCTCTTTTCCTATGCTTTCAATGCAATTCCAGTGTACCTCCTGAAATCGGTTTCCTGCAATTCTGCCCCGCTTTCAAGTCCTCTTGGCAGCCTTACTTCAGTATATTTTTGGACGATAGTTGTCATTTATAACTCTGCAGGTTTGTGAATTACAGTGCCCCTGAGCTCCTTTCTTCAACTCGTTTTCTTGTGAGCTGGCCGCAACACCGCAGGATGGCTTCAGGCCCTAATCTGGTTCCGGCACGGCACGCTGAGCCTTTGGTTATTTCCTCTTCCTGGTGGGAAATGAGAGTTAAATTTGCCCGTCCAGACACCTCCAGCTAGTCTCTCATTGGTTCTCGCTATTCCTGTTCATCTTCCGCAGAAATTGCAAACTGGGCCAAACAGGAGGTTAAAGGGACTGACTCTCCAAGTCGGGAGAGTGTTAGTAAAGCGTCTGGAATGTTGCACCCGAGTACCAGGGTACGAAAACTGAGACATATTTGAACACGTCTCCCGATCACATGGTTGATCATACTCTAGGTTCCACATGCATGTTTTAGCTGAAGGAAGAATACCTTAAACCTGGGTAGTTGAAACCCGTGGAATGGGTACCATGCAATATGACTTCAAAGGGTCTTCATTTGCTCACCGAACCTCTCCAATCCTATCACTGCTGCGTTTATGTCCCTGTACACATGCTTGATTCTCTTTTGGAGACATAGCAATCCATAGGTTTTAAGATACTTAAGAGTCAGGTACATTCTTAGGCGTTTAATATGCGGTGTTGAGTCCATTTCGTTGAGCAAGGAGTAGCTCTTGTCTATTCCATATTTGGCTTAAGGAACTTTATCTGTGCTCATTTCAATCTCTGGTTTTATGCAGCACCCCAACTCACCTTTCCCCTTAAACAAGCATAAGTTGGTTTTCTAAATTTGAGACCCTGTTCTGTTCTGTAATTCAGTTCCTGTGTAGCCAAGTTTACATTCCGTGTATTACTGATATCTTATGATGTTTCTTTTTCTGTGTGACTTATTTCAGTTAGAATCATCGTACCTGAATCCACTCATTGTGCTGCTACGGGCCTGATGACATAGATTTCACTGCTGAGTGATACTGCATTGTACGTAAGTACCACAAGTTCTTTATCCATTTTTCACTTTCTGTGATATTGAACTTGTACGGTAAACGAGGTTCTTGTAAACAGAGGCGTCCCAAACATTGGGGTGGCTGTATCTTTTTGATTTTAATTTCCCTAAGCTATAGGACCATAAGTGGAAGTGCCCTAGGCTCTGTTGCTTTGTTTTTTAGACGTTTCAGGAAACACCATACACTTCTCCTGAGTGTCTGTTGGCAACTTACATCCCGCCCATCAGCATAACAAGGCTCCCAGTTCTCCATGGCCTGTCCTGCCTTTCTGGATTTTACACTTTTTTCAGATGGCCCTTTTGACCGGGGGGAAGTGAGACTTCATTGTAGTGCAGATTTCCTTTGCAAGCTTGCTTGGTTGGCCAAAAAGGGCGTATGCGTTTTTTCCTGAATATATTCAGGAAAAAACGCATACGCCCTTTTTGGCCAAGTGCATCATTGTGGACGTTCTGCCTCTTTTCCTATGCTTTCAATGCAATTCCAGTCTACCTCCTGAAATCGGTTTCCTGCAATTCTGCCCCGCTTTCAAGTCCTCTTGGCAGCCTTACTTCAGTATATTTTTGGACGATAGTTGTCATTTATAACTCTGCAGGTTTGTGAATTACAGTGCCCCTGAGCTCCTTTCTTCAACTCGTTTTCTTGTGAGCTGGCTGCAACACCGCAGGATGGCTTCAGGCCCTAATCTGGTTCCGGCACGGCACGCTGAGCCTTTGGTTATTTCCTCTTCCTGGTGGGAAATGAGAGTTAAATTTGCCCGTCCAGACACCTCCAGCTAGTCTCTCATTGGTTCTCGCTATTCCTGTTCATCTTCCGCAGAAATTGCAAACTGGGCCAAACAGGAGGTTAAAGGGACTGACTCTCCAAGTCGGGAGAGTGTTAGTAAAGCGTCTGGAATGTTGCACCCGAGTACCAGGGTACGAAAACTGAGACATATTTGAACACGTCTCCCGATCACATGGTTGATCATACTCTAGGTTCCACATGCATGTTTTAGCTGAAGGAAGAATACCTTAAACCTGGGTAGTTGAAACCCGTGGAATGGGTACCATGCAATATGACTTCAAAGGGTCTTCATTTGCTCACCGAACCTCTCCAATCCTATCACTGCTGCGTTTATGTCCCTGTACACATGCTTGATTCTCTTTCGGAGACATAGCAATCCATAGGTTTTAAGATACTTAAGAGTCAGGTACATTCTTAGGCGTTTAATATGCGGTGTTGAGTCCATTTCGTTGAGCAAGGAGTAGCTCTTGTCTATTCCATATTTGGCTTAAGGAACTTTATCTGTGCTCATTTCAATCTCTGGTTTTATGCAGCACCCCAACTCACCTTTACCCTTAAACAAGCATAAGTTGGTTTTCTAAATTTGAGACCCTGTTCTGTTCTGTAATTCAGTTCCTGTGTAGCCAAGTTTACATTCCGTGTATTACTGATATCTTATGATGTTTCTTTTTCTGTGTGACTTATTTCAGTTAGAATCATCGTACCTGAATCCACTCATTGTGCTGCTACGGGCCTGATGACATAGATTTCACTGCTGAGTGATACTGCATTGTACGTAAGTACCACAAGTTCTTTATCCATTTTTCACTTTCTGTGATATTGAACTTGTACGGTAAACGAGGTTCTTGTAAACAGAGGCGTCCCAAACATTGGGGTGGCTGTATCTTTTTGATTTTAATTTCCCTAAGCTATAGGACCATAAGTGGAAGTGCCCTAGGCTCTGTTGCTTTGTTTTTTAGATGTTTCAGGAAACACCATACACTTCTCCCGAGTGTCTGTTGGCAATTTACATCCCGCCCATCAGCATAACAAGGCTCCCAGTTCTCCATGGCCTGTCCTGCCTTTCTGGATTTTACACTTTTTTCAGATGGCCCTTTTGACCGGGGGGAAGTGAGACTTCATTGTAGTGCAGATTTCCTTTGCAAGCTTGCTTGGTTGGCCAAAAAGGGCGTATGCGTTTTTTCCTGAATATATTCAGGAAAAAACGCATACGCCCTTTTTGGCCAAGTGCATCATTGTGGACGTTCTGCCTCTTTTCCTATGCTTTCAATGCAATTCCAGTCTACCTCCTGAAATCGGTTTCCTGCAATTCTGCCCCGCTTTCAAGTCCTCTTGGCAGCCTTACTTCAGTATATTTTTGGACGATAGTTGTCATTTATAACTCTGCAGGTTTGTGAATTACAGTGCCCCTGAGCTCCTTTCTTCAACTCGCTTTCTTGTGAGCTGGCCGCAACACCGCAGGATGGCTTCAGGCCCTAATCTGGTTCCGGCACGGCACGCTGAGCCTTTGGTTATTTCCTCTTCCTGGTGGGAAATGAGAGTTAAATTTGCCCGTCCAGACACCTCCAGCTAGTCTCTCATTGGTTCTCGCTATTCCTGTTCATCTTCCGCAGAAATTGCAAACTGGGCCAAACAGGAGGTTAAAGGGACTGACTCTCCAAGTCGGGAGAGTGTTAGTAAAGCGTCTGGAATGTTGCACCCGAGTACCAGGGTACGAAAACTGAGATATATTTGAACACGTCTCCCGATCACATGGTTGATCATACTCTAGGTTCCACATGCATGTTTTAGCTGAAGGAAGAATACCTTAAACCTGGGTAGTTGAAACCCGTGGAATGGGTACCATGCAATATGACTTCAATGGGTCTTCATTTGCTCACCGAACCTCTCCAATCCTATCACTGCTGCGTTTATGTCCCTGTACACATGCTTGATTCTCTTTCGGAGACATAGCAATCCATAGGTTTTAAGATACTTAAGAGTCAGGTACATTCTTAGGCGTTTAATATGCGGTGTTGAGTCCATTTCGTTGAGCAAGGAGTAGCTCTTGTCTATTCCATATTTGGCTTAAGGAACTTTATCTGTGCTCATTTCAATCTCTGGTTTTATGCAGCACCCCAACTCACCTTTCCCCTTAAACAAGCATAAGTTGGTTTTCTAAATTTGAGACCCTGTTCTGTTCTGTAATTCAGTTCCTGTGTAGCCAAGTTTACATTCCGTGTATTACTGATATCTTATGATGTTTCTTTTTCTGTGTGACTTATTTCAGTTAGAATCATCGTACCTGAATCCACTCATTGTGCTGCTACGGGCCTGATGACATAGATTTCACTGCTGAGTGATACTGCATTGTACGTAAGTACCACAAGTTCTTTATCCATTTTTCACTTTCTGTGATATTGAACTTGTACGGTAAACGAGGTTCTTGTAAACAGAGGCGTCCCAAACATTGGGGTGGCTGTATCTTTTTGATTTTAATTTCCCTAAGCTATAGGACCATAAGTGGAAGTGCCCTAGGCTCTGTTGCTTTGTTTTTTAGATGTTTCAGGAAACACCATACACTTCTCCCGAGTGTCTGTTGGCAATTTACATCCCGCCCATCAGCATAACAAGGCTCCCAGTTCTCCATGGCCTGTCCTGCCTTTCTGGATTTTACACTTTTTTCAGATGGCCCTTTTGACCGGGGGGAAGTGAGACTTCATTGTAGTGCAGATTTCCTTTGCAAGCTTGCTTGGTTGGCCAAAAAGGGCGTATGCGTTTTTTCCTGAGGAAAAAACGCATACGCCCTTTTTGGCCAAGTGCATCATTGTGGACGTTCTGCCTCTTTTCCTATGCTTTCAATGCAATTCCAGTGTACCTCCTGAAATCGGTTTCCTGCAATTCTGCCCCGCTTTCAAGTCCTCTTGGCAGCCTTACTTCAGTATATTTTTGGACGATAGTTGTCATTTATAACTCTGCAGGTTTGTGAATTACAGTGCCCCTGAGCTCCTTTCTTCAACTCGTTTTCTTGTGAGCTGGCCGCAACACCGCAGGATGGCTTCAGGCCCTAATCTGGTTCCGGCACGGCACGCTGAGCCTTTGGTTATTTCCTCTTCCTGGTGGGAAATGAGAGTTAAATTTGCCCGTCCAGACACCTCCAGCTAGTCTCTCATTGGTTCTCGCTATTCCTGTTCATCTTCCGCAGAAATTGCAAACTGGGCCAAACAGGAGGTTAAAGGGACTGACTCTCCAAGTCGGGAGAGTGTTAGTAAAGCGTCTGGAATGTTGCACCCGAGTACCAGGGTACGAAAACTGAGACATATTTGAACACGTCTCCCGATCACATGGTTGATCATACTCTAGGTTCCACATGCATGTTTTAGCTGAAGGAAGAATACCTTAAACCTGGGTAGTTGAAACCCGTGGAATGGGTACCATGCAATATGACTTCAAAGGGTCTTCATTTGCTCACCGAACCTCTCCAATCCTATCACTGCTGCGTTTATGTCCCTGTACACATGCTTGATTCTCTTTTGGAGACATAGCAATCCATAGGTTTTAAGATACTTAAGAGTCAGGTACATTCTTAGGCGTTTAATATGCGGTGTTGAGTCCATTTCGTTGAGCAAGGAGTAGCTCTTGTCTATTCCATATTTGGCTTAAGGAACTTTATCTGTGCTCATTTCAATCTCTGGTTTTATGCAGCACCCCAACTCACCTTTCCCCTTAAACAAGCATAAGTTGGTTTTCTAAATTTGAGACCCTGTTCTGTTCTGTAATTCAGTTCCTGTGTAGCCAAGTTTACATTCCGTGTGTTAGTGATATCTTATGATGTTTCTTTTTCTGTGTGACTTATTTCAGTTAGAATCATCGTACCTGAATCCACTCATTGTGCTGCTACGGGCCTGATGACATAGATTTCACTGCTGAGTGATACTGCATTGTACGTAAGTACCACAAGTTCTTTATCCATTTTTCACTTTCTGTGATATTGAACTTGTACGGTAAACGAGGTTCTTGTAAACAGAGGCGTCCCAAACATTGGGGTGGCTGTATCTTTTTGATTTTAATTTCCCTAAGCTATAGGACCATAAGTGGAAGTGCCCTAGGCTCTGTTGCTTTGTTTTTTAGATGTTTCAGGAAACACCATACACTTCTCCCGAGTGTCTGTTGGCAATTTACATCCCGCCCATCAGCATAACAAGGCTCCCAGTTCTCCATGGCCTGTCCTGCCTTTCTGGATTTTACACTTTTTTCAGATGGCCCTTTTGACCGGGGGGAAGTGAGACTTCATTGTAGTGCAGATTTCCTTTGCAAGCTTGCTTGGTTGGCCAAAAAGGGCGTATGCGTTTTTTCCTGAATATATTCAGGAAAAAACGCATACGCCCTTTTTGGCCAAGTGCATCATTGTGGACGTTCTGCCTCTTTTCCTATGCTTTCAATGCAATTCCAGTCTACCTCCTGAAATCGGTTTCCTGCAATTCTGCCCCGCTTTCAAGTCCTCTTGGCAGCCTTACTTCAGTATATTTTTGGACGATAGTTGTCATTTATAACTCTGCAGGTTTGTGAATTACAGTGCCCCTGAGCTCCTTTCTTCAACTCGCTTTCTTGTGAGCTGGCCGCAACACCGCAGGATGGCTTCAGGCCCTAATCTGGTTCCGGCATGGCACGCTGAGCCTTTGGTTATTTCCTCTTCCTGGTGGGAAATGAGAGTTAAATTTGCCCGTCCAGACACCTCCAGCTAGTCTCTCATTGGTTCTCGCTATTCCTGTTCATCTTCCGCAGAAATTGCAAACTGGGCCAAACAGGAGGTTAAAGGGACTGACTCTCCAAGTCGGGAGAGTGTTAGTAAAGCGTCTGGAATGTTGCACCCGAGTACCAGGGTACGAAAACTGAGATATATTTGAACACGTCTCCCGATCACATGGTTGATCATACTCTAGGTTCCACATGCATGTTTTAGCTGAAGGAAGAATACCTTAAACCTGGAGAGTTGAGACCCGTGTAATGGGTACCATGCAATATGACTTCAAAGGGTCTTCATTTGCTCACCGAACCTCTCCAATCCTATCACTGCTGCGTTTACGTCCCTGTACACATGCTTGATTCTCTTTCGGAGACATAGCAATCCATAGGTTTTAAGATACTTAAGAGTCAGGTACATTCTTAGGCGTTTAATATGCGGTGTTGAGTCCATTTCGTTGAGCAAGGAGTAGCTCTTGTCTATTCCATATTTGGCTTAAGGAACTTTATCTGTGCTCATTTCAATCTCTGGTTTTATGCAGCACCCCAACTCACCTTTCCCCTTAAACAAGCATAAGTTGGTTTTCTAAATTTGAGACCCTGTTCTGTTCTGTAATTCAGTTCCTGTGTAGCCAAGTTTACATTCCGTGTATTACTGATATCTTATGATGTTTCTTTTTCTGTGTGACTTATTTCAGTTAGAATCATCGTACCTGAATCCACTCATTGTGCTGCTACGGGCCTGATGACATAGATTTCACTGCTGAGTGATACTGCATTGTACGTAAGTACCACAAGTTCTTTATCCATTTTTCACTTTCTGTGATATTGAACTTGTACGGTAAACGAGGTTCTTGTAAACAGAGGCGTCCCAAACATTGGGGTGGCTGTATCTTTTTGATTTTAATTTCCCTAAGCTATAGGACCATAAGTGGAAGTGCCCTAGGCTCTGTTGCTTTGTTTTTTAGATGTTTCAGGAAACACCATACACTTCTCCCGAGTGTCTGTTGGCAATTTACAGCCCGCCCATCAGCATAACAAGGCTCCCAGTTCTCCATGGCCTGTCCTGCCTTTCTGGATTTTACACTTTTTTCAGATGGCCCTTTTGACCGGGGGGAAGTGAGACTTCATTGTAGTGCAGATTTCCTTTGCAAGCTTGCTTGGTTGGCCAAAAAGGGCGTATGCGTTTTTTCCTGAATATATTCAGGAAAAAACGCATACGCCCTTTTTGGCCAAGTGCATCATTGTGGACGTTCTGCCTCTTTTCCTATGCTTTCAATGCAATTCCAGTCTACCTCCTGAAATCGGTTTCCTGCAATTCTGCCCCGCTTTCAAGTCCTCTTGGCAGCCTTACTTCAGTATATTTTTGGACGATAGTTGTCATTTATAACTCTGCAGGTTTGTGAATTACAGTGCCCCTGAGCTCCTTTCTTCAACTCGTTTTCTTGTGAGCTGGCCGCAACACCACAGGATGGCTTCAGGCCCTAATCTGGTTCCGGCACGGCACGCTGAGCCTTTGGTTATTTCCTCTTCCTGGTGGGAAATGAGAGTTAAATTTGCCCGTCCAGACACCTCCAGCTAGTCTCTCATTGGTTCTCGCTATTCCTGTTCATCTTCCGCAGAAATTGCAAACTGGGCCAAACAGGAGGTTAAAGGGACTGACTCTCCAAGTCGGGAGAGTGTTAGTAAAGCGTCTGGAATGTTGCACCCGAGTACCAGGGTACGAAAACTGAGACATATTTGAACACGTCTCCCGATCACATGGTTGATCATACTCTAGGTTCCACATGCATGTTTTAGCTGAAGGAAGAATACCTTAAACCTGGGTAGTTGAAACCCGTGGAATGGGTACCATGCAATATGACTTCAAAGGGTCTTCATTTGCTCACCGAACCTCTCCAATCCTATCACTGCTGCGTTTATGTCCCTGTACACATGCTTGATTCTCTTTCGGAGACATAGCAATCCATAGGTTTTAAGATACTTAAGAGTCAGGTACATTCTTAGGCGTTTAATATGCGGTGTTGAGTCCATTTCGTTGAGCAAGGAGTAGCTCTTGTCTATTCCATATTTGGCTTAAGGAACTTTATCTGTGCTCATTTCAATCTCTGGTTTTATGCAGCACCCCAACTCACCTTTCCCCTTAAACAAGCATAAGTTGGTTTTCTAAATTTGAGACCCTGTTCTGTTCTGTAATTCAGTTCCTGTGTAGCCAAGTTTACATTCCGTGTATTACTGATATCTTATGATGTTTCTTTTTCTGTGTGACTTATTTCAGTTAGAATCATCGTACCTGAATCCACTCATTGTGCTGCTACGGGCCTGATGACATAGATTTCACTGCTGAGTGATACTGCATTGTACGTAAGTACCACAAGTTCTTTATCCATTTTTCACTTTCTGTGATATTGAACTTGTACGGTAAACGAGGTTCTTGTAAACAGAGGCGTCCCAAACATTGGGGTGGCTGTATCTTTTGGATTTTAATTTCCCTAAGCTATAGGACCATAAGTGGAAGTGCCCTAGGCTCTGTTGCTTTGTTTTTTAGATGTTTCAGGAAACACCATACACTTCTCCCGAGTGTCTGTTGGCAATTTACAGCCCGCCCATCAGCATAACAAGGCTCCCAGTTCTCCATGGCCTGTCCTGCCTTTCTGGATTTTACACTTTTTTCAGATGGCCCTTTTGACCGGGGGGAAGTGAGACTTCATTGTAGTGCAGATTTCCTTTGCAAGCTTGCTTGGTTGGCCAAAAAGGGCGTATGCGTTTTTTCCTGAATATATTCAGGAAAAAACGCATACGCCCTTTTTGGCCAAGTGCATCATTGTGGACGTTCTGCCTCTTTTCCTATGCTTTCAATGCAATTCCAGTCTACCTCCTGAAATCGGTTTCCTGCAATTCTGCCCCGCTTTCAAGTCCTCTTGGCAGCCTTTCTTCAGTATATTTTTGGACGATAGTTGTCATTTATAACTCTGCAGGTTTGTGAATTACAGTGCCCCTGAGCTCCTTTCTTCAACTCGCTTTCTTGTGAGCTGGCCGCAACACCGCAGGATGGCTTCAGGCCCTAATCTGGTTCCGGCACGGCACGCTGAGCCTTTGGTTATTTCCTCTTCCTGGTGGGAAATGAGAGTTAAATTTGCCCGTCCAGACACCTCCAGCTAGTCTCTCATTGGTTCTCGCTATTCCTGTTCATCTTCCGCAGAAATTGCAAACTGGGCCAAACAGGAGGTTAAAGGGACTGACTCTCCAAGTCGGGAGAGTGTTAGTAAAGCGTCTGGAATGTTGCACCCGAGTACCAGGGTACGAAAACTGAGATATATTTGAACACGTCTCCCGATCACATGGTTGATCATACTCTAGGTTCCACATGCATGTTTTAGCTGAAGGAAGAATACCTTAAACCTGGGTAGTTGAAACCCGTGGAATGGGTACCATGCAATATGACTTCAATGGGTCTTCATTTGCTCACCGAACCTCTCCAATCCTATCACTGCTGCGTTTATGTCCCTGTACACATGCTTGATTCTCTTTCGGAGACATAGCAATCCATAGGTTTTAAGATACTTAAGAGTCAGGTACATTCTTAGGCGTTTAATATGCGGTGTTGAGTCCATTTCGTTGAGCAAGGAGTAGCTCTTGTCTATTCCATATTTGGCTTAAGGAACTTTATCTGTGCTCATTTCAATCTCTGGTTTTATGCAGCACCCCAACTCACCTTTCCCCTTAAACAAGCATAAGTTGGTTTTCTAAATTTGAGACCCTGTTCTGTTCTGTAATTCAGTTCCTGTGTAGCCAAGTTTACATTCCGTGTATTACTGATATCTTATGATGTTTCTTTTTCTGTGTGACTTATTTCAGTTAGAATCATCGTACCTGAATTCACTCATTGTGCTGCTACGGGCCTGATGACATAGATTTCACTGCTGAGTGATACTGCATTGTACGTAAGTACCACAAGTTCTTTATCCATTTTTCACTTTCTGTGATATTGAACTTGTACAGTAAACGAGGTTCTTGTAAACAGAGGCGTCCCAAACATTGGGGTGGCTGTATCTTTTTGATTTTAATTTCCCTAAGCTATAGGACCATAAGTGGAAGTGCCCTAGGCTCTGTTGCTTTGTTTTTTAGATGTTTCAGGAAACACCATACACTTCTCCCGAGTGTCTGTTGGCAATTTACATCCCGCCCATCAGCATAACAAGGCTCCCAGTTCTCCATGGCCTGTCCTGCCTTTCTGGATTTTACACTTTTTTCAGATGGCCCTTTTGACCGGGGGGAAGTGAGACTTCATTGTAGTGCAGATTTCCTTTGCAAGCTTGCTTGGTTGGCCAAAAAGGGCGTATGCGTTTTTTCCTGAATATATTCAGGAAAAAACGCATACGCCCTTTTTGGCCAAGTGCATCATTGTGGACGTTCTGCCTCTTTTCCTATGCTTTCAATGCAATTCCAGTCTACCTCCTGAAATCGGTTTCCTGCAATTCTGCCCCGCTTTCAAGTCCTCTTGGCAGCCTTACTTCAGTATATTTTTGGACGATAGTTGTCATTTATAACTCTGCAGGTTTGTGAATTACAGTGCCCCTGAGCTCCTTTCTTCAACTCGTTTTCTTGTGAGCTGGCCGCAACACCGCAAGATGGCTTCAGGCCCTAATCTGGTTCCGGCACGGCACGCTGAGCCTTTGGTTATTTCCTCTTCCTGGTGGGAAATGAGAGTTAAATTTGCCCGTCCAGACACCTCCAGCTAGTCTCTCATTGGTTCTCGCTATTCCTGTTCATCTTCCGCAGAAATTGCAAACTGGGCCAAACAGGAGGTTAAAGGGACTGACTCTCCAAGTCGGGAGAGTGTTAGTAAAGCGTCTGGAATGTTGCACCCGAGTACCAGGGTACGAAAACTGAGACATATTTGAACACGTCTCCCGATCACATGGTTGATCATACTCTAGGTTCCACATGCATGTTTTAGCTGAAGGAAGAATACCTTAAACCTGGGTAGTTGAAACCCGTGGAATGGGTACCATGCAATATGACTTCAAAGGGTCTTCATTTGCTCACCGAACCTCTCCAATCCTATCACTGCTGCGTTTATGTCCCTGTACACATGCTTGATTCTCTTTCGGAGACATAGCAATCCATAGGTTTTAAGATACTTAAGAGTCAGGTACACTCTTAGGCGTTTAATATGCGGTGTTGAGTCCATTTCGTTGAGCAAGGAGTAGCTCTTGTCTATTCCATATTTGGCTTAAGGAACTTTATCTGTGCTCATTTCAATCTCTGGTTTTATGCAGCACCCCAACTCACCTTTCCCCTTAAACAAGCATAAGTTGGTTTTCTAAATTTGAGACACTGTTCTGTTCTGTAATTCAGTTCCTGTGTAGCCAAGTTTACATTCCGTGTATTACTGATATCTTATGATGTTTCTTTTTCTGTGTGACTTATTTCAGTTAGAATCATCGTACCTGAATCCACTCATTGTGTTGCTACGGGCCTGATGACATAGATTTCACTGCTGAGTGATACTGCATTGTACGTAAGTACCACAAGTTCTTTATCCATTTTTCACTTTCTGTGATATTGAACTTGTACGGTAAACGAGGTTCTTGTAAACAGAGGCGTCCCAAACATTGGGGTGGCTGTATCTTTTTGATTTTAATTTCCCTAAGCTATAGGACCATAAGTGGAAGTGCCCTAGGCTCTGTTGCTTTGTTTTTTAGATGTTTCAGGAAACACCATACACTTCTCCCGAGTGTCTGTTGGCAATTTACAGCCCGCCCATCAGCATAACAAGGCTCCCAGTTCTCCATGGCCTGTCCTGCCTTTCTGGATTTTACACTTTTTTCAGATGGCCCTTTTGACCGGGGGGAAGTGAGACTTCATTGTAGTGCAGATTTCCTTTGCAAGCTTGCTTGGTTGGCCAAAAAGGGCGTATGCGTTTTTTCCTGAATATATTCAGGAAAAAACGCATACGCCCTTTTTGGCCAAGTGCATCATTGTGGACGTTCTGCCTCTTTTCCTATGCTTTCAATGCAATTCCAGTCTACCTCCTGAAATCGGTTTCCTGCAATTCTGCCCCGCTTTCAAGTCCTCTTGGCAGCCTTACTTCAGTATATTTTTGGACGATAGTTGTCATTTATAACTCTGCAGGTTTGTGAATTACAGTGCCCCTGAGCTCCTTTCTTCAACTCGCTTTCTTGTGAGCTGGCCGCAACACCGCAGGATGGCTTCAGGCCCTAATCTGGTTCCGGCACGGCACGCTGAGCCTTTGGTTATTTCCTCTTCCTGGTGGGAAATGAGAGTTAAATTTGCCCGTCCAGACACCTCCAGCTAGTCTCTCATTGGTTCTCGCTATTCCTGTTCATCTTCCGCAGAAATTGCAAACTGGGCCAAACAGGAGGTTAAAGGGACTGACTCTCCAAGTCGGGAGAGTGTTAGTAAAGCGTCTGGAATGTTGCACCCGAGTACCAGGGTACGAAAACTGAGATATATTTGAACACGTCTCCCGATCACATGGTTGATCATACTCTAGGTTCCACATGCATGTTTTAGCTGAAGGAAGAATACCTTAAACCTGGGTAGTTGAAACCCGTGGAATGGGTACCATGCAATATGACTTCAATGGGTCTTCATTTGCTCACCGAACCTCTCCAATCCTATCACTGCTGCGTTTATGTCCCTGTACACATGCTTGATTCTCTTTCGGAGACATAGCAATCCATAGGTTTTAAGATACTTAAGAGTCAGGTACATTCTTAGGCGTTTAATATGCGGTGTTGAGTCCATTTCGTTGAGCAAGGAGTAGCTCTTGTCTATTCCATATTTGGCTTAAGGAACTTTATCTGTGCTCATTTCAATCTCTGGTTTTATGCAGCACCCCAACTCACCTTTCCCCTTAAACAAGCATAAGTTGGTTTTCTAAATTTGAGACCCTGTTCTGTTCTGTAATTCAGTTCCTGTGTAGCCAAGTTTACATTCCGTGTATTACTGATATCTTATGATGTTTCTTTTTCTGTGTGACTTATTTCAGTTAGAATCATCGTACCTGAATCCACTCATTGTGCTGCTACGGGCCTGATGACATAGATTTCACTGCTGAGTGATACTGCATTGTACGTAAGTACCACAAGTTCTTTATCCATTTTTCACTTTCTGTGATATTGAACTTGTACGGTAAACGAGGTTCTTGTAAACAGAGGCGTCCCAAACATTGGGGTGGCTGTATCTTTTTGATTTTAATTTCCCTAAGCTATAGGACCATAAGTGGAAGTGCCCTAGGCTCTGTTGCTTTGTTTTTTAGATGTTTCAGGAAACACCATACACTTCTCCCGAGTGTCTGTTGGCAATTTACATCCCGCCCATCAGCATAACAAGGCTCCCAGTTCTCCATGGCCTGTCCTGCCTTTCTGGATTTTACACTTTTTTCAGATGGCCCTTTTGACCGGGGGGAAGTGAGACTTCATTGTAGTGCAGATTTCCTTTGCAAGCTTGCTTGGTTGGCCAAAAAGGGCGTATGCGTTTTTTCCTGAATATATTCAGGAAAAAACGCATACGCCCTTTTTGGCCAAGTGCATCATTGTGGACGTTCTGCCTCTTTTCCTATGCTTTCGATGCAATTCCAGTCTACCTCCTGAAATCGGTTTCCTGCAATTCTGCCCCGCTTTCAAGTCCTCTTGGCAGCCTTACTTCAGTATATTTTTGGACGATAGTTGTCATTTATAACTCTGCAGGTTTGTGAATTACAGTGCCCCTGAGCTCCTTTCTTCAACTCGCTTTCTTGTGAGCTGGCCGCAACACCGCAGGATGGCTTCAGGCCCTAATCTGGTTCCGGCACGGCACGCTGAGCCTTTGGTTATTTCCTCTTCCTAGTGGGAAATGAGAGTTAAATTTGCCCGTCCAGACACCTCCAGCTAGTCTCTCATTGGTTCTCGCTATTCCTGTTCATCTTCCGCAGAAATTGCAAACTGGGCCAAACAGGAGGTTAAAGGGACTGACTCTCCAAGTCGGGAGAGTGTTAGTAAAGCGTCTGGAATGTTGCACCCGAGTACCAGGGTACGAAAACTGAGACATATTTGAACACGTCTCCCGATCACATGGTTGATCATACTCTAGGTTCCACATGCATGTTTTAGCTGAAGGAAGAATACCTTAAACCTGGGTAGTTGAAACCCGTGGAATGGGTACCATGCAATATGACTTCAAAGGGTCTTCATTTGCTCACCGAACCTCTCCAATCCTATCACTGCTGCGTTTACGTCCCTGTACACATGCTTGATTCTCTTTCGGAGACATAGCAATCCATAGGTTTTAAGATACTTAAGAGTCAGGTACACTCTTAGGCGTTTAATATGCGGTGTTGAGTCCATTTCGTTGAGCAAGGAGTAGCTCTTGTCTATTCCATATTTGGCTTAAGGAACTTTATCTGTGCTCATTTCAATCTCTGGTTTTATGCAGCACCCCAACTCACCTTTCCCCTTAAACAAGCATAAGTTGGTTTTCTAAATTTGAGACCCTGTTCTGTTCTGTAATTCAGTTCCTGTGTAGCCAAGTTTACATTCCGTGTATTACTGATATCTTATGATGTTTCTTTTTCTGTGTGACTTATTTCAGTTAGAATCATCGTACCTGAATCCACTCATTGTGCTGCTACGGCCCTGATGACATAGATTTCACGGCTGAGTGATACTGCATTGTACGTAAGTACCACAAGTTCTTTATCCATTTTTCACTTTCTGTGATATTGAACTTGTACGGTAAACGAGGTTCTTGTAAACAGAGGCGTCCCAAACATTGGGGTGGCTGTATCTTTTTGATTTTAATTTCCCTAAGCTATAGGACCATAAGTGGAAGTGCCCTAGGCTCTGTTGCTTTGTTTTTTAGATGTTTCAGGAAACACCATACACTTCTCCCGAGTGTCTGTTGGCAATTTACATCCCGCCCATCAGCATAACAAGGCTCCCAGTTCTCCATGGCCTGTCCTGCCTTTCTGGATTTTACACTTTTTTCAGATGGCCCTTTTGACCGGGGGGAAGTGAGACTTCATTGTAGTGCAGATTTCCTTTGCAAGCTTGCTTGGTTGGCCAAAAAGGGCGTATGCGTTTTTTCCTGAATATATTCAGGAAAAAACGCATACGCCCTTTTTGGCCAAGTGCATCATTGTGGACGTTCTGCCTCTTTTCCTATGCTTTCGATGCAATTCCAGTCTACCTCCTGAAATCGGTTTCCTGCAATTCTGCCCCGCTTTCAAGTCCTCTTGGCAGCCTTACTTCAGTATATTTTTGGACGATAGTTGTCATTTATAACTCTGCAGGTTTGTGAATTACAGTGCCCCTGAGCTCCTTTCTTCAACTCGCTTTCTTGTGAGCTGGCCGCAACACCGCAGGATGGCTTCAGGCCCTAATCTGGTTCCGGCACGGCACGCTGAGCCTTTGGTTATTTCCTCTTCCTGGTGGGAAATGAGAGTTAAATTTGCCCGTCCAGACACCTCCAGCTAGTCTCTCATTGGTTCTCGCTATTCCTGTTCATCTTCCGCAGAAATTGCAAACTGGGCCAAACAGGAGGTTAAAGGGACTGACTCTCCAAGTCGGGAGAGTGTTAGTAAAGCGTCTGGAATGTTGCACCCGAGTACCAGGGTACGAAAACTGAGACATATTTGAACACGTCTCCCGATCACATGGTTGATCATACTCTAGGTTCCACATGCATGTTTTAGCTGAAGGAAGAATACCTTAAACCTGGGTAGTTGAAACCCGTGGAATGGGTACCATGCAATATGACTTCAAAGGGTCTTCATTTGCTCACCGAACCTCTCCAATCCTATCACTGCTGCATTTACGTCCCTGTACACATGCTTGATTCTCTTTCGGAGACATAGCAATCCATAGGTTTTAAGATACTTAAGAGTCAGGTACACTCTTAGGCGTTTAATATGCGGTGTTGAGTCCATTTCGTTGAGCAAGGAGTAGCTCTTGTCTATTCCATATTTGGCTTAAGGAACTTTATCTGTGCTCATTTCAATCTCTGGTTTTATGCAGCACCCCAACTCACCTTTCCCCTTAAACAAGCATAAGTTGGTTTTCTAAATTTGAGACCCTGTTCTGTTCTGTAATTCAGTTCCTGTGTAGCCAAGTTTACATTCCGTGTATTACTGATATCTTATGATGTTTCTTTTTCTGTGTGACTTATTTCAGTTAGAATCATCGTACCTGAATCCACTCATTGTGCTGCTACGGGCCTGATGACATAGATTTCACTGCTGAGTGATACTGCATTGTACGTAAGTACCACAAGTTCTTTATCCATTTTTCACTTTCTGTGATATTGAACTTGTACGGTAAACGAGGTTCTTGTAAACAGAGGCGTCCCAAACATTGGGGTGGCTGTATCTTTTTGATTTTAATTTCCCTAAGCTATAGGACCATAAGTGGAAGTGCCCTAGGCTCTGTTGCTTTGTTTTTTAGATGTTTCAGGAAACACCATACACTTCTCCCGAGTGTCTGTTGGCAATTTACATCCCGCCCATCAGCATAACAAGGCTCCCAGTTCTCCATGGCCTGTCCTGCCTTTCTGGATTTTACACTTTTTTCAGATGGCCCTTTTGACCGGGGGGAAGTGAGACTTCATTGTAGTGCAGATTTCCTTTGCAAGCTTGCTTGGTTGGCCAAAAAGGGCGTATGCGTTTTTTCCTGAATATATTCAGGAAAAAACGCATACGCCCTTTTTGGCCAAGTGCATCATTGTGGACGTTCTGCCTCTTTTCCTATGTTTTCGATGCAATTCCAGTCTACCTCCTGAAATCGGTTTCCTGCAATTCTGCCCCGCTTTCAAGTCCTCTTGGCAGCCTTACTTCAGTATATTTTTGGACGATAGTTGTCATTTATAACTCTGCAGGTTTGTGAATTACAGTGCCCCTGAGCTCCTTTCTTCAACTCGTTTTCTTGTGAGCTGGCCGCAACACCGCAGGATGGCTTCAGGCCCTAATCTGGTTCCGGCACGGCACGCTGAGCCTTTGGTTATTTCCTCTTCCTGGTGGGAAATGAGAGTTAAATTTGCCCGTCCAGACACCTCCAGCTAGTCTCTCATTGGTTCTCGCTATTCCTGTTCATCTTCCGCAGAAATTGCAAACTGGGCCAAACAGGAGGTTAAAGGGACTGACTCTCCAAGTCGGGAGAGTGTTAGTAAAGCGTCTGGAATGTTGCACCCGAGTACCAGGGTACGAAAACTGAGACATATTTGAACACGTCTCCCGATCACATGGTTGATCATACTCTAGGTTCCACATGCATGTTTTAGCTGAAGGAAGAATACCTTAAACCTGGGTAGTTGAAACCCGTGGAATGGGTACCATGCAATATGACTTCAAAGGGTCTTCATTTGCTCACCGAACCTCTCCAATCCTATCACTGCTGCGTTTACGTCCCTGTACACATGCTTGATTCTCTTTCGGAGACATAGCAATCCATAGGTTTTAAGATACTTAAGAGTCAGGTACACTCTTAGGCGTTTAATATGCGGTGTTGAGTCCATTTCGTTGAGCAAGGAGTAGCTCTTGTCTATTCCATATTTGGCTTAAGGAACTTTATCTGTGCTCATTTCAATCTCTGGTTTTATGCAGCACCCCAACTCACCTTTCCCCTTAAACAAGCATAAGTTGGTTTTCTAAATTTGAGACCCTGTTCTGTTCTGTAATTCAGTTCCTGTGTAGCCAAGTTTACATTCCGTGTATTACTGATATCTTATGATGTTTCTTTTTCTGTGTGACTTATTTCAGTTAGAATCATCGTACCTGAATCCACTCATTGTGCTGCTACGGGCCTGATGACATAGATTTCACTGCTGAGTGATACTGCATTGTACGTAAGTACCACAAGTTCTTTATCCATTTTTCACTTTCTGTGATATTGAACTTGTACGGTAAACGAGGTTCTTGTAAACAGAGGCGTCCCAAACATTGGGGTGGCTGTATCTTTTTGATTTTAATTTCCCTAAGCTATAGGACCATAAGTGGAAGTGCCCTAGGCTCTGTTGCTTTGTTTTTTAGATGTTTCAGGAAACACCATACACTTCTCCCGAGTGTCTGTTGGCAATTTACATCCCGCCCATCAGCATAACAAGGCTCCCAGTTCTCCATGGCCTGTCCTGCCTTTCTGGATTTTACACTTTTTTCAGATGGCCCTTTTGACCGGGGGGAAGTGAGACTTCATTGTAGTGCAGATTTCCTTTGCAAGCTTGCTTGGTTGGCCAAAAAGGGCGTATGCGTTTTTTCCTGAATATATTCAGGAAAAAACGCATACGCCCTTTTTGGCCAAGTGCATCATTGTGGACGTTCTGCCTCTTTTCCTATGCTTTCGATGCAATTCCAGTCTACCTCCTGAAATCGGTTTCCTGCAATTCTGCCCCGCTTTCAAGTCCTCTTGGCAGCCTTACTTCAGTATATTTTTGGACGATAGTTGTCATTTATAACTCTGCAGGTTTGTGAATTACAGTGCCCCTGAGCTCCTTTCTTCAACTCGTTTTCTTGTGAGCTGGCCGCAACACCGCAGGATGGCTTCAGGCCCTAATCTGGTTCCGGCACGGCACGCTGAGCCTTTGGTTATTTCCTCTTCCTGGTGGGAAATGAGAGTTAAATTTGCCCGTCCAGACACCTCCAGCTAGTCTCTCATTGGTTCTCGCTATTCCTGTTCATCTTCCGCAGAAATTGCAAACTGGGCCAAACAGGAGGTTAAAGGGACTGACTCTCCAAGTCGGGAGAGTGTTAGTAAAGCGTCTGGAATGTTGCACCCGAGTACCAGGGTACGAAAACTGAGACATATTTGAACACGTCTCCCGATCACATGGTTGATCATACTCTAGGTTCCACATGCATGTTTTAGCTGAAGGAAGAATACCTTAAACCTGGGTAGTTGAAACCCGTGGAATGGGTACCATGCAATATGACTTCAAAGGGTCTTCATTTGCTCACCGAACCTCTCCAATCCTATCACTGCTGCGTTTACGTCCCTGTACACATGCTTGATTCTCTTTCGGAGACATAGCAATCCATAGGTTTTAAGATACTTAAGAGTCAGGTACATTCTTAGGCGTTTAATATGCGGTGTTGAGTCCATTTCGTTGAGCAAGGAGTAGCTCTTGTCTATTCCATATTTGGCTTAAGGAACTTTATCTGTGCTCATTTCAATCTCTGGTTTTATGCAGCACCCCAACTCACCTTTCCCCTTAAACAAGCATAAGTTGGTTTTCTAAATTTGAGACCCTGTTCTGTTCTGTAATTCAGTTCCTGTGTAGCCAAGTTTACATTCCGTGTATTACTGATATCTTATGATGTTTCTTTTTCTGTGTGACTTATTTCAGTTAGAATCATCGTACCTGAATCCACTCATTGTGCTGCTACGGGCCTGATGACATAGATTTCACTGCTGAGTGATACTGCATTGTACGTAAGTACCACAAGTTCTTTATCCATTTTTCACTTTCTGTGATATTGAACTTGTACGGTAAACGAGGTTCTTGTAAACAGAGGCGTCCCAAACATTGGGGTGGCTGTATCTTTTTGATTTTAATTTCCCTAAGCTATAGGACCATAAGTGGAAGTGCCCTAGGCTCTGTTGCTTTGTTTTATAGATGTTTCAGGAAACACCATACACTTCTCCCGAGTGTCTGTTGGCAATTTACATCCCGCCCATCAGCATAACAAGGCTCCCAGTTCTCCATGGCCTGTCCTGCCTTTCTGGATTTTACACTTTTTTCAGATGGCCCTTTTGACCGGGGGGAAGTGAGACTTCATTGTAGTGCAGATTTCCTTTGCAAGCTTGCTTGGTTGGCCAAAAAGGGCGTATGCGTTTTTTCCTGAATATATTCAGGAAAAAACGCATACGCCCTTTTTGGCCAAGTGCATCATTGTGGACGTTCTGCCTCTTTTCCTATGCTTTCAATGCAATTCCAGTCTACCTCCTGAAATCGGTTTCCTGCAATTCTGCCCCGCTTTCAAGTCCTCTTGGCAGCCTTACTTCAGTATATTTTTGGACGATAGTTGTCATTTATAACTCTGCAGGTTTGTGAATTACAGTGCCCCTGAGCTCCTTTCTTCAACTCGCTTTCTTGTGAGCTGGCCGCAACACCGCAGGATGGCTTCAGGCCCTAATTTGGTTCCGGCACGGCACGCTGAGCCTTTGGTTATTTCCTCTTCCTGGTGGGAAATGAGAGTTAAATTTGCCCGTCCAGACACCTCCAGCTAGTCTCTCATTGGTTCTCGCTATTCCTGTTCATCTTCCGCAGAAATTGCAAACTGGGCCAAACAGGAGGTTAAAGGGACTGACTCTCCAAGTCGGGAGAGTGTTAGTAAAGCGTCTGGAATGTTGCACCCGAGTACCAGGGTACGAAAACTGAGACATATTTGAACACGTCTCCCGATCACATGGTTGATCATACTCTACGTTCCACATGCATGTTTTAGCTGAAGGAAGAATACCTTAAACCTGGGTAGTTGAAACCCGTGGAATGGGTACCATGCAATATGACTTCAAAGGGTCTTCATTTGCTCACCGAACCTCTCCAATCCTATCACTGCTGCGTTTACGTCCCTGTACACATGCTTGATTCTCTTTCGGAGACATAGCAATCCATAGGTTTTAAGATACTTAAGAGTCAGGTACACTCTTAGGCGTTTAATATGCGGTGTTGAGTCCATTTCGTTGAGCAAGGAGTAGCTCTTGTCTATTCCATATTTGGCTTAAGGAACTTTATCTGTGCTCATTTCAATCTCTGGTTTTATGCAGCACCCCAACTCACCTTTACCCTTAAACAAGCATAAGTTGGTTTTCTAAATTTGAGACCCTGTTCTGTTCTGTAATTCAGTTCCTGTGTAGCCAAGTTTACATTCCGTGTATTACTGATATCTTATGATGTTTCTTTTTCTGTGTGACTTATTTCAGTTAGAATCATCGTACCTGAATCCACTCATTGTGCTGCTACGGGCCTGATGACATAGATTTCACTGCTGAGTGATACTGCATTGTACGTAAGTACCACAAGTTCTTTATCCATTTTTCACTTTCTGTGATATTGAACTTGTACGGTAAACGAGGTTCTTGTAAACAGAGGCGTCCCAAACATTGGGGTGGCTGTATCTTTTTGATTTTAATTTCCCTAAGCTATAGGACCATAAGTGGAAGTGCCCTAGGCTCTGTTGCTTTGTTTTTTAGATGTTTCAGGAAACACCATACACTTCTCCCGAGTGTCTGTTGGCAATTTACATCCCGCCCATCAGCATAACAAGGCTCCCAGTTCTCCATGGCCTGTCCTGCCTTTCTGGATTTTACACTTTTTTCAGATGGCCCTTTTGACCGGGGGGAAGTGAGACTTCATTGTAGTGCAGATTTCCTTTGCAAGCTTGCTTGGTTGGCCAAAAAGGGCGTATGCGTTTTTTCCTGAATATATTCAGGAAAAAACGCATACGCCCTTTTTGGCCAAGTGCATCATTGTGGACGTTCTGCCTCTTTTCCTATGCTTTCGATGCAATTCCAGTCTACCTCCTGAAATCGGTTTCCTGCAATTCTGCCCCGCTTTCAAGTCCTCTTGGCAGCCTTACTTCAGTATATTTTTGGACGATAGTTGTCATTTATAACTCTGCAGGTTTGTGAATTACAGTGCCCCTGAGCTCCTTTCTTCAACTCGTTTTCTTGTGAGCTAGCCACAACACCGCAGGATGGCTTCAGGCCCTAATCTGGTTCCGGCACGGCATGCTGAGCCTTTGGTTATTTCCTCTTCCTGGTGGGAAATGAGAGTTAAATTTGCCCGTCCAGACACCTCCAGCTAGTCTCTCATTGGTTCTCGCTATTCCTGTTCATCTTCCGCAGAAATTGCAAACTGGGCCAAACAGGAGGTTAAAGGGACTGACTCTCCAAGTCGGGAGAGTGTTAGTAAAGCGTCTGGAATGTTGCACCCGAGTACCAGGGTACGAAAACGGAGACATATTTGAACACGTCTCCCGATCACATGGTTGATCATACTCTAGGTTCCACATGCATGTTTTAGCTGAAGGAAGAATACCTTAAACCTGGGTAGTTGAAACCCGTGGAATGGGTACCATGCAATATGACTTCAAAGGGTCTTCATTTGCTCACCGAACCTCTCCAATCCTATCACTGCTGCGTTTACGTCCCTGTACACATGCTTGATTCTCTTTCGGAGACATAGCAATCCATAGGTTTTAAGATACTTAAGAGTCAGGTACATTCTTAGGCGTTTAATATGCGGTGTTGAGTCCATTTCGTTGAGCAAGGAGTAGCTCTTGTCTATTCCATATTTGGCTTAAGGAACTTTATCTGTGCTCATTTCAATCTCTGGTTTTATGCAGCACCCCAACTCACCTTTACCCTTAAACAAGCATAAGTTGGTTTTCTAAATTTGAGACCCTGTTCTGTTCTGTAATTCAGTTCCTGTGTAGCCAAGTTTACATTCCGTGTATTACTGATATCTTATGATGTTTCTTTTTCTGTGTGACTTATTTCAGTTAGAATCATCGTACCTGAATCCACTCATTGTGCTGCTACGGGCCTGATGACATAGATTTCACTGCTGAGTGATACTGCATTGTACGTAAGTACCACAAGTTCTTTATCCATTTTTCACTTTCTGTGATATTGAACTTGTACGGTAAACGAGGTTCTTGTAAACAGAGGCGTCCCAAACATTGGGGTGGCTGTATCTTTTTGATTTTAATTTCCCTAAGCTATAGGACCATAAGTGGAAGTGCCCTAGGCTCTGTTGCTTTGTTTTTTAGATGTTTCAGGAAACACCATACACTTCTCCCGAGTGTCTGTTGGCAATGTACATCCCGCCCATCAGCATAACAAGGCTCCCAGTTCTCCATGGCCTGTCCTGCCTTTCTGGATTTTACACTTTTTTCAGATGGCCCTTTTGACCGGGGGGAAGTGAGACTTCATTGTAGTGCAGATTTCCTTTGCAAGCTTGCTTGGTTGGCCAAAAAGGGCGTATGCGTTTTTTCCTGAATATATTCAGGAAAAAACGCATACGCCCTTTTTGGCCAAGTGCATCATTGTGGACGTTCTGCCTCTTTTCCTATGCTTTCGATGCAATTCCAGTCTACCTCCTGAAATCGGTTTCCTGCAATTCTGCCCCGCTTTCAAGTCCTCTTGGCAGCCTTACTTCAGTATATTTTTGGACGATAGTTGTCATTTATAACTCTGCAGGTTTGTGAATTACAGTGCCCCTGAGCTCCTTTCTTCAACTCGTTTTCTTGTGAGCTGGCCGCAACACCGCAGGATGGCTTCAGGCCCTAATCTGGTTCCAGCACGGCACGCTGAGCCTTTGGTTATTTCCTCTTCCTGGTGGGAAATGAGAGTTAAATTTGCCCGTCCAGACACCTCCAGCTAGTCTCTCATTGGTTCTCGCTATTCCTGTTCATCTTCCGCAGAAATTGCAAACTGGGCCAAACAGGAGGTTAAAGGGACTGACTCTCCAAGTCGGGAGAGTGTTAGTAAAGCGTCTGGAATGTTGCACCCGAGTACCAGGGTACGAAAACTGAGACATATTTGAACACGTCTCCCGATCACATGGTTGATCATACTCTAGGTTCCACATGCATGTTTTAGCTGAAGGAAGAATACCTTAAACCTGGGTAGTTGAAACCCGTGGAATGGGTACCATGCAATATGACTTCAAAGGGTCTTCATTTGCTCACCGAACCTCTCCAATCCTATCACTGCTGCGTTTACGTCCCTGTACACATGCTTGATTCTCTTTCGGAGACATAGCAATCCATAGGTTTTAAGATACTTAAGAGTCAGGTACATTCTTAGGCGTTTAATATGCGGTGTTGAGTCCATTTCGTTGAGCAAGGAGTAGCTCTTGTCTATTCCATATTTGGCTTAAGGAACTTTATCTGTGCTCATTTCAATCTCTGGTTTTATGCAGCACCCCAACTCACCTTTCCCCTTAAACAAGCATAAGTTGGTTTTCTAAATTTGAGACCCTGTTCTGTTCTGTAATTCAGTTCCTGTGTAGCCAAGTTTACATTCCGTGTATTACTGATATCTTATGATGTTTCTTTTTCTGTGTGACTTATTTCAGTTAGAATCATCGTACCTGAATCCACTCATTGTGCTGCTACGGGCCTGATGAGATAGATTTCACTGCTGAGTGATACTGCATTGTACGTAAGTACCACAAGTTCTTTATCCATTTTTCACTTTCTGTGATATTGAACTTGTACGGTAAACGAGGTTCTTGTAAACAGAGGCGTCCCAAACATTGGGGTGGCTGTATCTTTTTGATTTTAATTTCCCTAAGCTATAGGACCATAAGTGGAAGTGCCCTAGGCTCTGTTGCTTTGTTTTTTAGATGTTTCAGGAAACACCATACACTTCTCCTGAGTGTCTGTTGGCAATTTACATCCCGCCCATCAGCATAACAAGGCTCCCAGTTCTCCATGGCCTGTCCTGCCTTTCTGGATTTTACACTTTTTTCAGATGGCCCTTTTGACCGGGGGGAAGTGAGACTTCATTGTAGTGCAGATTTCCTTTGCAAGCTTGCTTGGTTGGCCAAAAAGGGCGTATGCGTTTTTTCCTGAGGAAAAAACGCATACGCCCTTTTTGGCCAAGTGCATCATTGTGGACGTTCTGCCTCTTTTCCTATGCTTTCGATGCAATTCCAGTCTACCTCCTGAAATCGGTTTCCTGCAATTCTGCCCCGCTTTCAAGTCCTCTTGGCAGCCTTACTTCAGTATATTTTTGGACGATAGTTGTCATTTATAACTCTGCAGGTTTGTGAATTACAGTGCCCCTGAGCTCCTTTCTTCAACTCGCTTTCTTGTGAGCTGGCCGCAACACCGCAGGATGGCTTCAGGCCCTAATCTGGTTCCGGCACGGCATGCTGAGCCTTTGGTTATTTCCTCTTCCTGGTGGGAAATGAGAGTTAAATTTGCCCGTCCAGACACCTCCAGCTAGTCTCTCATTGGTTCTCGCTATTCCTGTTCATCTTCCGCAGAAATTGCAAACTGGGCCAAACAGGAGGTTAAAGGGACTGACTCTCCAAGTCGGGAGAGTGTTAGTAAAGCGTCTGGAATGTTGCACCCGAGTACCAGGGTACGAAAACTGAGATATATTTGAACACGTCTCCCGATCACATGGTTGATCATACTCTAGGTTCCACATGCATGTTTTAGCTGAAGGAAGAATACCTTAAACCTGGGTAGTTGAAACCCGTGGAATGGGTACCATGCAATATGACTTCAAAGGGTCTTCATTTGCTCACCGAACCTCTCCAATCCTATCACTGCTGCGTTTATGTCCCTGTACACATGCTTGATTCTCTTTCGGAGACATAGCAATCCATAGGTTTTAAGATACTTAAGAGTCAGGTACATTCTTAGGCGTTTAATATGCGGTGTTGAGTCCATTTCGTTGAGCAAGGAGTAGCTCTTGTCTATTCCATATTTGGCTTAAGGAACTTTATCTGTGCTCATTTCAATCTCTGGTTTTATGCAGCACCCCAACTCACCTTTCCCCTTAAACAAGCATAAGTTGGTTTTCTAAATTTGAGACCCTGTTCTGTTCTGTAATTCAGTTCCTGTGTAGCCAAGTTTACATTCCGTGTATTACTGATATCTTATGATGTTTCTTTTTCTGTGTGACTTATTTCAGTTAGAATCATCGTACCTGAATCCACTCATTGTGCTGCTACGGGCCTGATGACATAGATTTCACTGCTGAGTGATACTGCATTGTACGTAAGTACCACAAGTTCTTTATCCATTTTTCACTTTCTGTGATATTGAACTTGTACGGTAAACGAGGTTCTTGTAAACAGAGGCGTCCCAAACATTGGGGTGGCTGTATCTTTTTGATTTTAATTTCCCTAAGCTATAGGACCATAAGTGGAAGTGCCCTAGGCTCTGTTGCTTTGTTTTTTAGATGTTTCAGGAAACACCATACACTTCTCCCGAGTGTCTGTTGGCAATTTACATACCGCCCATCAGCATAACAAGGCTCCCAGTTCTCCATGGCCTGTCCTGCCTTTCTGGATTTTACACTTTTTTCAGATGGCCCTTTTGACCGGGGGGAAGTGAGACTTCATTGTAGTGCAGATTTCCTTTGCAAGCTTGCTTGGTTGGCCAAAAAGGGCGTATGCGTTTTTTCCTGAATATATTCAGGAAAAAACGCATACGCCCTTTTTGGCCAAGTGCATCATTGTGGACGTTCTGCCTCTTTTCCTATGCTTTCAATGCAATTCCAGTCTACCTCCTGAAATCGGTTTCCTGCAATTCTGCCCCGCTTTCAAGTCCTCTTGGCAGCCTTACTTCAGTATATTTTTGGACGATAGTTGTCATTTATAACTCTGCAGGTTTGTGAATTACAGTGCCCCTGAGCTCCTTTCTTCAACTCGCTTTCTTGTGAGCTGGCCGCAACACCGCAGGATGGCTTCAGGCCCTAATCTGGTTCCGGCACGGCACGCTGAGCCTTTGGTTATTTCCTCTTCCTGGTGGGAAATGAGAGTTAAATTTGCCCGTCCAGACACCTCCAGCTAGTCTCTCATTGGTTCTCGCTATTCCTGTTCATCTTCCGCAGAAATTGCAAACTGGGCCAAACAGGAGGTTAAAGGGACTGACTCTCCAAGTCGGGAGAGTGTTAGTAAAGCGTCTGGAATGTTGCACCCGAGTACCAGGGTACGAAAACTGAGACATATTTGAACACGTCTCCCGATCACATGGTTGATCATACTCTACGTTCCACATGCATGTTTTAGCTGAAGGAAGAATACCTTAAACCTGGGTAGTTGAAACCCGTGGAATGGGTACCATGCAATATGACTTCAAAGGGTCTTCATTTGCTCACCGAACCTCTCCAATCCTATCACTGCTGCGTTTATGTCCCTGTACACATGCTTGATTCTCTTTCGGAGACATAGCAATCCATAGGTTTTAAGATACTTAAGAGTCAGGTACATTCTTAGGCGTTTAATATGCGGTGTTGAGTCCATTTCGTTGATCAAGGAGTAGCTCTTGTCTATTCCATATTTGGCTTAAGGAACTTTATCTGTGCTCATTTCAATCTCTGGTTTTATGCAGCACCCCAACTCACCTTTACCCTTAAACAAGCATAAGTTGGTTTTCTAAATTTGAGACCCTGTTCTGTTCTGTAATTCAGTTCCTGTGTAGCCAAGTTTACATTCCGTGTATTACTGATATCTTATGATGTTTCTTTTTCTGTGTGACTTATTTCAGTTAGAATCATCGTACCTGAATCCACTCATTGTGCTGCTACGGGCCTGATGACATAGATTTCACTGCTGAGTGATACTGCATTGTACGTAAGTACCACAAGTTCTTTATCCATTTTTCACTTTCTGTGATATTGAACTTGTACGGTAAACGAGGTTCTTGTAAACAGAGGCGTCCCAAACATTGGGGTGGCTGTATCTTTTTGATTTTAATTTCCCTAAGCTATAGGACCATAAGTGGAAGTGCCCTAGGCTCTGTTGCTTTGTTTTTTAGATGTTTCAGGAAACACCATACACTTCTCCCGAGTGTCTGTTGGCAATTTACATCCCGCCCATCAGCATAACAAGGCTCCCAGTTCTCCATGGCCTGTCCTGCCTTTCTGGATTTTACACTTTTTTCAGATGGCCCTTTTGACCAGGGGGAAGTGAGACTTCATTGTAGTGCAGATTTCCTTTGCAAGCTTGCTTGGTTGGCCAAAAAGGGCGTATGCGTTTTTTCCTGAATATATTCAGGAAAAAACGCATACGCCCTTTTTGGCCAAGTGCATCATTGTGGACGTTCTGCCTCTTTTCCTATGCTTTCAATGCAATTCCAGTCTACCTCCTGAAATCGGTTTCCTGCAATTCTGCCCCGCTTTCAAGTCCTCTTGGCAGCCTTACTTCAGTATATTTTTGGACGATAGTTGTCATTTATAACTCTGCAGGTTTGTGAATTACAGTGTCCCTGAGCTCCTTTCTTCAACTCGCTTTCTTGTGAGCTGGCCGCAACACCGCAGGATGGCTTCAGGCCCTAATCTGGTTCCGGCACGGCACGCTGAGCCTTTGGTTATTTCCTCTTCCTGGTGGGAAATGAGAGTTAAATTTGCCCGTCCAGACACCTCCAGCTAGTCTCTCATTGGTTCTCGCTATTCCTGTTCATCTTCCGCAGAAATTGCAAACTGGGCCAAACAGGAGGTTAAAGGGACTGACTCTCCAAGTGGAGAGAGTGTTAGTAAAGCGTCTGGAATGTTGCACCCGAGTACCAGGGTACGAAAACTGAGACATATTTGAACACGTCTCCCGATCACATGGTTGATCATACTCTAGGTTCCACATGCATGTTTTAGCTGAAGGAAGAATACCTTAAACCTGGGTAGTTGAAACCCGTGGAATGGGTACCATGCAATATGACTTCAAAGGGTCTTCATTTGCTCACCGAACCTCTCCAATCCTATCACTGCTGCGTTTACGTCCCTGTACACATGCTTGATTCTCTTTCGGAGACATAGCAATCCATAGGTTTTAAGATACTTAAGAGTCAGGTACACTCTTAGGCGTTTAATATGCGGTGTTGAGTCCATTTCGTTGAGCAAGGAGTAGCTCTTGTCTATTCCATATTTGGCTTAAGGAACTTTATCTGTGCTCATTTCAATCTCTGGTTTTATGCAGCACCCCAACTCACCTTTCCCCTTAAACAAGCATAAGTTGGTTTTCTAAATTTGAGACCCTGTTCTGTTCTGTAATTCAGTTCCTGTGTAGCCAAGTTTACATTCCGTGTGTTAGTGATATCTTATGATGTTTCTTTTTCTGTGTGACTTATTTCAGTTAGAATCATCGTACCTGAATCTACTCATTATGCTGCTACGGGCCTGATGACATAGATTTCATTGCTGAGTGATACTGCATTGTACGTAAGTACCACAAGTTCTTTATCCATTTTTCACTTTCTGTGATATTGAACTTGTACGGTAAACGAGGTTCTTGTAAACAGAGGCGTCCCAAACATTGGGGTGGCTGTATCTTTTGGATTTTAATTTCCCTAAGCTATAGGACCATAAGTGGAAGTGCCCTAGGCTCTGTTGCTTTGTTTTTTAGATGTTTCAGGAAACACCATACACTTCTCCCGAGTGTCTGTTGGCAATTTACATCCCGCCCATCAGCATAACAAGGCTCCCAGTTCTCCAGGGCCTGTCCTGCCTTTCTGGATTTTACACTTTTTGCAGATGGCCCTTTTGACCGGGGGGAAGTGAGACTTCATTGTAGTGCAGATTTCCTTTGCAAGCTTGCTTGGTTGGCCAAAAAGGGCGTATGCGTTTTTTCCTGAATATATTCAGGAAAAAACGCATACGCCCTTTTTGGCCAAGTGCATCATTGTGGACGTTCTGCCTCTTTTCCTATGCTTTCTATGCAATTCCAGTCTACCTCCTGAAATCGGTTTCCTGCAATTCTGCCCCGCTTTCAAGTCCTCTTGGCAGCCTTACTTCAGTATATTTTTGGACGATAGTTGTCATTTATAACTCTGCAGGTTTGTGAATTACAGTGCCCCTGAGCTCCTTTCTTCAACTCGCTTTCTTGTGAGCTGGCCGCAACACCGCAGGATGGCTTCAGGCCCTAATCTGGTTCCGGCACGGCACGCTGAGCCTTTGGTTATTTCCTCTTCCTGGTGGGAAATGAGAGTTAAATTTGCCCGTCCAGACACCTCCAGCTAGTCTCTCATTGGTTCTCGCTATTCCTGTTCATCTTCCGCAGAAATTGCAAACTGGGCCAAACAGGAGGTTAAAGGGACTGACTCTCCAAGTCGGGAGAGTGTTAGTAAAGCGTCTGGAATGTTGCACCCGAGTACCAGGGTACGAAAACTGAGACATATTTGAACACGTCTCCCGATCACATGGTTGATCATACTCTACGTTCCACATGCATGTTTTAGCTGAAGGAAGAATACCTTAAACCTGGGTAGTTGAAACCCGTGGAATGGGTACCATGCAATATGACTTCAAAGGGTCTTCATTTGCTCACCGAACCTCTCCAATCCTATCACTGCTGCGTTTATGTCCCTGTACACATGCTTGATTCTCTTTCGGAGACATAGCAATCCATAGGTTTTAAGATACTTACTATTCAGGTACATTCTTAGGCGTTTAATATGCGGTGTTGAGTCCATTTCGTTGAGCAAGGAGTAGCTCTTGTCTATTCCATATTTGGCTTAAGGAACTTTATCTGTGCTCATTTCAATCTCTGGTTTTATGCAGCACCCCAACTCACCTTTCCCCTTAAACAAGCATAAGTTGGTTTTCTAAATTTGAGACCCTGTTCTGTTCTGTAATTCAGTTCCTGTGTAGCCAAGTTTACATTCCGTGTATTACTGATATCTTATGATGTTTCTTTTTCTGTGTGACTTATTTCAGTTAGAATCATCGTACCTGAATCCACTCATTGTGCTGCTACGGGCCTGATGACATAGATTTCACTGCTGAGTGATACTGCATTGTACGTAAGTACCACAAGTTCTTTATCCATTTTTCACTTTCTGTGATATTGAACTTGTACGGTAAACGAGGTTCTTGTAAACAGAGGCGTCCCAAACATTGGGGTGGCTGTATCTTTTAGATTTTAATTTCCCTAAGCTATAGGACCATAAGTGGAAGTGCCCTAGGCTCTGTTGCTTTGTTTTTTAGATGTTTCAGGAAACACCATACACTTCTCCCGAGTGTCTGTTGGCAATTTACATCCCGCCCATCAGCATAACAAGGCTCCCAGTTCTCCATGGCCTGTCCTGTCTTTCTGGATTTTACACTTTTTTCAGCTGGCCCTTTTGACCGGGGGGAAGTGAGACTTCATTGTAGTGCAGATTTCCTTTGCAAGCTTGCTTGGTTGGCCAAAAAGGGCGTATGCGTTTTTTCCTGAATATATTCAGGAAAAAACGCATAAGCGCTTTTTGGCCAAGTGCATTCTTGTGGACCTTCTGCCTCTTTTCCTATGCTTTCAATGCAATTCCAGTCTACCTCCTGAAATCGGTTTCCTGCAATTCTGCCCCGCTTTCAACTCCTTTTGGCAGCCTTACTTCAGTATATTTTTGGACGATAGCTGTCATTTATAACTCTGCAGGTTTGTGAATTACAGTGCCCCTGAGATCCTTTCTTCAACTCGCTTTCTTGTGACCTGGCCGCAACACCGCAGGATGGCTTCAGGCCCTAATCTGGTTCCGGCACGGCACGCTGAGCCTTTGGTTATTTCCTCTTCCTGGTGGGAAATGAGAGTTAAATTTGCCCGTCCAGACACCTCCAGCTAGTCTCTCATTGGTTCTCGCTATTCCTGTTCATCTTCCGCAGAAATTGCAAACTGGGCCAAACAGGAGGTTAAAGGGACTGACTCTCCAAGTCGGGAGAGTGTTAGTAAAGCGTCTGGAATGTTGCACCCGAGTACCAGGGTACGAAAACTGAGACATATTTGAACACGTCCCCCGATCACATGGTTGATCATACTCTAGGTTCCACATGCATGTTTTAGCTGAAGGAAGAATACCTTAAACCTGGGTAGTTGAAACCCGTGGAATGGGTACCATGCAATATGACTTCAAAGGGTCTTCATTTGCTCACCGAACCTCTCCAATCCTATCACTGCTGCGTTTATGCCCCTGTACACACGCTTGATTCTCTTTCAGACATAGCCATCCATACGTTTTAAGATTCTTACTAGTCAGGTATATTCTTTGGCGTTTAATATGGGGTGTTGAGTCCATTTCGTTGAGCAAGGAGTAGCTCTTGTCTATTCCATATTTGGCTTAAGGAACTTTATCTGTGCTCATTTCAATCTCTGGTTTTATGCAGCACCCCAACTCACCTTTACCCTTAAGCAAGCATAAGTTGGTTTTCTAAATTGGAGACCCTGTTCTGTTCTGTAATTCAGTTCCTGAGTAGCCAAGTTTACATTCCGTGTATTACTGATATCTTATGATGTTTCTTTTTCTGTGTGACTTATTTCAGTTAGAATCATCATACCTGAATCCACTCATTGTGCTGCTAAGGGCCTGATGACATAGATTTCATTGCTGAGTGATATTGCATTGTACGTAAGTACCACAACTTCTTTATCCATTTTTCACTTTCTGCGATATTGAACTTGTACCGTAAACGAGGTTCTTGTAAACAGAGCCGTCCCAAACTTTGGGGTGGCTGTGTCTTTTTAATTTTAATTTCCCTAATCTATAGGACCATAAGTGGAAGTGCCCTAGGCTCTGTTGCTTTGTTTTTTAGATGTTTCAGGAAACACCATACACTTCTCCCGAGTGTCTGTTGGCAATTTCCATCCCGCCCATCAGCATAAGAAGGCTCTCAGTTCTCCATGCCCTGTCGTGCCTTTATGGATTTTACACTTTTTTCAGATGGCCCTTTTGACCGGGGGGAAGTGAGACTTCATTGTAGTGCAGATTTCCTTTGCAAGCTTGCTTGGTTGGCCAAAAAGTGTGTATGCGTTTTTTCCTGAATATATTCAGGAAAAAACACATACGCCCTTTTTGGCCAAGTGCATCATTGTCGAGGTTCTGACTCTCTTCATATGTTTTCAATGCAATTCCAGTCTACCTCCTGAAATCGGTTTCCTGCACTTCTGCCTTGCTTTCAATGTCTCTTCATAGCCTTACCTCAATATATTTTTTGAAAATAGTTGGCCTTTATAACTCTGCAGGTTTTTGAATTGCGGTGGCCCTTAGCCCCACTTTTCAGCTCTTATTTTTGTGGTCTTGCCCCATAACCACAGGATTCCTTGAAGCCCTATTTTTCTTCTGGGGCACCTTGCTGTGCCGTTGGTTAATTCTTCTTACTGATGTGGCGTTAGAGTGACATGTGCCCATTGAAACCGCTACAGCTTGTTTCTCACTGGTTCCCCCTATTCCCATTCATCCTCCACACTTGCAGACTGTGCGATACCAGAACTTAAAGGCATTGACTCCATGTGGGGATGTTGTTAGTAAAGCGGCTGGAATGTCGATCCGCAGCCCCAGGAGAGGAAAAATGAGGTGCGTTTTAGAAACCTTTCCCGATCATATGGTATACCAGTCGCTGGGTTTCCCAAGCATGGTTTAGCTGTAGGAAGATTCCCTTCAACCTGGAGTGTTGGGACCCTTGGACTGAGTAGCATGAAGTATTGCATTAAACTTTCGGCAGTTGCTCACCAAAGCTCACCAATCCTCTCAGCCCCAAGTGTCCAGCCTTATGTCTTATCCAGCTGTGGGTTTATATGTGGTCAATCCAGGTTGCAATCCAGGTTGCATCACAGCCCCTGAGCGAATTTTGTAAGAATTTTTCTCTCTTTCATTGTTTCAGCGTTTTCTTTTTAAAATTTATTTCTATAATGGGGTTTAGCTCATTTTCACTGCTGTGTTTGTGCCGCTCTGCACACACTTGATTCCCTTATGGAGATATATCAATACATGGGTTTTAAGATTCTTATTACTCAGATATATTTCTCTGCGGTGTATAGGGTGTGTTGAGGCCAGTTCATTGAGCAAGGTGTAGATCTTGTCTAATACCTATTTGGTTTATTGAATGGTATCTGTGCTAATTTCAAACTCTGGTTTTATGCATCACCCTACCTCTCCTTTCCCCTTAAGCTGACATAAGTGTGTTTTCTAAATGTGAGACACTGTTCTGTTCTGTAATTCATTTCTTGTGCAGCCATATTTACCCTCCCTCTATAAGTGATATCTTATGATATGTTTCTTTTTCTGTTTGACTTATTTCAAGTAGTATTATCGGACCTAAATCCACTCTTTATCCTTCTACTAGCCTTATTACATTGATTTCATGGTGAAGAGATATTCCATTGTACATAAGTACCACATCTTCTTTATCCATTGTTCTCTTTCCTGGGATATTTAAGGTGTACTGAAGTTGAGGTTCTTGTAAACAGAGTAGCCCTAAACTGTGGTGTGCTTGTGTCTTGTTGATTTTTAGACTTCCCTAGATATACTCCCATGATTGGAAGTGTCCTATGCTCTGTAGCTCTGTTTTTTAGATGATTTAGGAACCACCATACACTTCTCCAGAGTGGCTCTCGGCAGTTCACACACTGCCCATCAGCGTATAAAGGCTCCCTGTTCTCCATGGCCTGTCCTGCCTTTCTGGATTTTACACTTTTTTAGGATGGCCCTTTTGACCGGTGGGAAGTGAGACTTCTTTGTTGTGCACATTTGCATTGCTTACTTGCTTCGTTGCCCATAAAGTGCGTATGCGTTTTTTCCTGGATATAATCAGGAAAAAACGCATACGCCCTTTTGGGCCAACTGCATCATTGTCGAAATTCTGCCGCTTTTCATGTGCATTAAAGACGAGTCCAATCTATCTCTTGAAATCTGTTTCTTGCAATTCTGTCTTGCATTCAGATCCTCTTCTTTGCCTTACCTCAACATATTTTTGGACATTAGTTTTCATTTATAACTCTGCAGGTTTGTGAATTGCAGTGACCCTGAGCTCCATTTTTTAAGTTGCTCTTTTGTGAGCTGGCCTCAAACCCGCAGGATTGCTTCAGGCCCTATTTTGGCTCCGGCGAGGCAGGCTGAGCCTTTCTTTAATTCTTATTCTTAATGGGAAATTAGAGTGATATGTGCCCGTCCAAACCCCTACAACTATTCTCTCATTGGTTCCCCCTCTTCCCGTTCATCCTCCTCACAATTTGCAAAATGTGTGAAACAGAAGTTTAAATGTGCTGATTCTCCAAGTGGGGAGATTCTAAGTAACATGGCTGGAATGGTGAACAGGAGCACCAGGAGAGGATAAATGAGGTGCATTTTAGACACATCTCCCGATCACATGGTGTACAGTCCTCTGGGTTTTCCATGCATGTTTAAGCTGTAGGAAGATCCCTTGAACCTGCAGATTTGGGACCCATTGAATGGGTACCAGGTAGTATTACTTTAAAGGGTGTGCATTTCCTCACCCAACCTCACATTCCTCTTAGCGCAAACAGTTTCCAGCCTTATGTCTCATCCTGCTGTGGGTCTAGATGTGTTCAATCCATGTTGCATCACCGTCCCTGAGGAAAAGTTGTAAGAGGTTTTCTCTGTCTCTCTGTCGTTTATTTTTTTCAATTTATTACTATATTGGTTACAGCTGATTTTCAAAGCTCTGTTTCTTGCTGCTGTACATCCACTTGATTCACGTACAGAGAGTCATCAATAAATTCTTTTTCAGATTCTTACCAGTCGTATATATTCTTTTCCGGTGACTTGAGTGTGCTGAGTGCAGTTCTTTTAGCTACTGTGTAGGCCTTGTTGATTATCAGTTTGGTATTTGGAATGGTATCTTTGCTAATTTCAACCTCCTGGATGATGCCTCACCCCTCCCCACCTTTCCCGTTTAGCAGCCTTATGCGTGTTTTCTACATATTTGACTATGTTTTTGTTTTGTAATTTATTTCATGTGTAGCCATTTTGGATTCCACCTTTAAGTGATATCTTATGATATGTGTCTTTTTCTTTTTGAATTCTGTCACTTAGAATGATCATACGTAACTCCTCCGGAGTTGTTACAACTGGCCATATTTCATTGATTTCCAGGCTGAATAATATTCCACTCTACCTAAGTACCACATCTCTATCCAGTTTTTCCCTCCAGAGACATTTAAGTTATATCCTAGTCGAGGATCTTTTAAACAGAGAGGGGGTAAACATTGGGGTGCCTGTGTCCTCTCGATTTTTGTTTTTCCCAAGATATACGCCCATGAGTGCAAGGGCCCTATGCTCTGTAGCTCATTTTTTAGATGCTTTAGTAAACACAATACACTTCTCCAGAATGGCCGTTGGCAATATACATTTCCACTATAAGTCTCACAGGGCTCCCTCTTCTCGTTGCCCTGTCCTGCATTTCTGTTGTTTACGCTTTATGAGGATGGCTCTTCTGACTGATGCGAAGTGATATCTTTTGTAGTATTGACTTCCAGTGCCCACCTGTTTGGTTGGCTAAAAAAGTGTATGCCCTTTTCTTGAATATATACAGAAAAAAACGCATACACCCTTTTTGGCCAACTGCAATGTTGGCAATGTTGGCAATGTTCAGCTCCTTTTCTTGTGCTTAATGGCGAGTCCTTTCTACCTCCTCAAATCCCTTTCCTGCCATTCTCCCTTGCTTACAAGTCCTTTTCTCTGACTTTCCTCAAGACATTTTTCAGTGATGGATATTTTCAACTCTGCAGTTTTGTGAATTTTACTGCCCCTGAGTTCCATTGTTCAACTTGTGTTTATGGGAACTGGCCACAAAGCAGCGGGATTTCCTCAAGCCCTATACTGTTTCCATGGGCAACCCTAGCCTTTGGTCAATTCGTCTTCCTGATTGGAAATTAGAGTGACATGTGCCTGTCTGAACACCTAGGACTTGTCTCTCATTGTTCTTCATCCTTCCGCTTCATCCTCTGGACAAATTCCAAACTGTACGCAACAGGATGTTGACAGTGCTGACATCTCCAAGTGGGGAGACTGTTAGTAAAGACGCTGGAGGGGTGAACCCGAGCACCAGGAGATGAGGAGATGAGATGCCTTTTCCAAACTCTTCCCGATCAGACGGTATACCATCCTCTGGGTGTGACAGACATGTTTTAGCAGTAGGAAGAGTCCCATTCATGTAAGGAGAACACCAGGGCTTTTTCAAAATCAGTGTCTCCCCGAAACCCAAACTGGGGAAGTTTTTAAGCTACGGCTACACATATGTTCATTAAGGGCCTTGGGAAGTAGGCAGAGTCCAAACTTTAGATGATTGAAGTCTTCAGGGTCAGAAGCACTCACCACCAGCTTCCCTTAGGCTACACTTTAACTATCATTGATAGATGATGTCAATAAAAATATCTATTCTTTTTCAGATTATTTCCCCTTATAGGTTATTGCAAAATGTTGAGTGTAGTTCCCTGTGCTATACAGTAGTTCCTTGTTGATGATTTATTTTATACATAGCAGTGTGTATGTGTTAATTCCAAACTGTTAATTTATCCCTCCTCCCACCTTTCCCCTTTGGTAATAATAAATTATAAGATTTTATACTTCTCAGAAATGGGGGAGCTGAAAGAGAGGTATCATTTTCAATGGAAAAGCATTTAAAACAAGATTGAAGGTTTAACCAAGATTATTAGATGTACATCCTTGGAAAGAAATCACTTCGTTTCTCTAATATTGACCTGACAAATAAGACAAACCTTTTCACTGAACTTGCTTATAAAAAGTGATGGAAATATCAAATGGAAGTGTTAGAAACATCTTATTTTACCCGAGCCTTATACACTGTTCTATGTTAACTACAGTTTGGCTCACACATCTGTTCATTGAGGTTACAATAGTCTCAATTTCTGTTACTGATCCTCCAGAGTGGACCCCAACAAGTGTCCCCCTGCCCAGTGTCATTGGGGCCAACAGATCGAGACTGAGTTTGGTTCACAAGCAAAGGAAACTTTATATTTTGATCAGAGAATGGAGAGGTGAGAGCATGCACTACCCCGTGGGCTGTGGGCTGGGCTGCTGTGTAGAGATCCTGTCAGAGTCAGTGGGAGGGAGGGAGGCGGCAGAGCTCTCGAGGGCCGGGTTGGCTGTAGCTCAGGCTCTATATCGTGGAGTCTGCACTGGGCCCCAGGAGCTGAGGTGTCGACCCAGCCATTCTGCACTAGGAAATCTGGTCTGAAGTGCCGGGTGTGGAACCTCTGCATGCGGGACCCTAGGAGCACGTGAAATTAGACAAAGCACAAAGGATAAAAAAGGTTAGACTTGACTTTATTGCCCAGATTCTATTTTTATCTCCCAGGGATTTTTAATGGGCTTTGCTGGGGACAAACCCCTCCTCTGCCTTTTGTCCCGTTCCTCATTCTTGGAGTGCTGAGGGTGCAGACCCTTCTTCTGTAACTGCTGAGTGCTGAGTTGGGAGCCCTCATACCCTGGGGCGAGGGTCAGAGCTTCTCCCCAGCAGCCTCCCGGTGACGTTGATTGTCCCCAGGACCCTTGCCTCCCTGCTCGTCCACCTGAGCACCAGCATTGGAAGTGTTATAGATTCTAATGACCTTTAAGGGTCCAGGAAAGAGATGTGCAGAGACGCTGTGGGGGCCGGTTTCACCCCGCCCCACATTTGTTCGGCCACCTTAGGCTGACCGTTTCTGCCAGCCTAGATGCTCTGACCAGTAGTCTGCGCTTTCTTCAATTAGGCCCCTGAATTAACGTACAAACAGCACCAGGTGTCAGAGCCCTGCCCGCTCAACTCCCAGACAGTCCAGGGTCAGTGGTGATAAGGACCATGATGGTTACTGAGTCAACAGCCTTTTGAAGTAAACAGGAGTCCAGCCGGTCTTATTGGCCACCATCATCACGGTGTCTGTAGGCTTTTCTATGGTGACAGTGTGGTATACTGTTCCCCCGCCAAGATTATTAGCTCCCCTCTGGGTGCAGTAAGTCCTGCAAGCAGTAGTCTACTCTTTTGGGACACACTCTTGTTGTTTTATGAGAGAAACTCCAGGTCAAGTGATGTTCACACGAGTCGTCATGGTGCCCTGTTGCCCCCGGTTATCTCTCTGGATGTTGGAGTTGGAGGGCCTCCTCACTCGAGGTCGGTGTGCCCACGGAGCGAACCCTGCAACTTCAGGGCATGGTTGGTGGTTAGGATCACCACGTGGGGTCCTTTTCCCGTAGGAGGGAGGTGGCCTTTTGGGCTGCTGATTTCCAGGTTTTTAGATACCGCCAGTATCTTGGCCAGATGTGGCAGTGGGCCAAGCTCCTTAGTGACCGTAGTTTATCCTACCTGGATGGCATTCTTGCATTGTTCCATTTCAAGTGGTCCCAGTTTTTGCACTAATTCTCCAATGGCGATTCACCTTTCACTGGGAATGTAAAGGTCAAAGGGTTTAGCTAAATTAGGGAGTTCCAGGGCAAGGGTCTGAATTGACTGCTCTTTCCATTCTTGAAAGGCCACTTCTGGATTCTATTCAAAAGGATCATCATCTTTTCCTTTCAGTGTTTCATATAGAGGCCCAGCTAGTAGACTGTAGTTAGGGATCCAGAAGCAGCAAACCCTGGCCTCCCCAGGAACCCCTAAGCTGTCTTCTAGTTTTAGAAAGGGGTAAGGCTGAAAATGGTTTCTTCCCTTTCCTGGGATGGGCTTCTCTGACCTTGTGTGAGAATGAAGCCCAGGCAGGTCACCGCAGTCTGTGATATTTGAGCTTTTTCTTGGACAACTTCTATCCTTTATTGGCTTGGTAGTTCAGAGGCCTCCTTAGTAGGGCTGGCGATCAGAATGTCGTCTGCATATTGAAGGAGGGTTTCCTTTTCCAGAGGTAGAACTTTTAGGTCTTTAGCTAAGCTTTCCCCAAAGACGGTGTGGGAATTTTTGCACCCTTGGGGCCAGACGGCCCGGAAGTATTGTTTTAGTTGTATGTTGAGTCCTGCCACTCACAAGCCAAAATTTCTTGTGACTCTGGGACTAATGGAATACAAAAGAAGGCATCATTGAAGACTAATACAGAATACCATGTCCTGGTGGTTGGTAGAATGACCAGCAGGGTGTAGGAATTAGGAGCAACTGGAGGTATATCCTCGGTGGCTTCACTGACTGTCCTGACATCCTTTACCAGGTCCCCAGCAGCCCATGGGGCTCTCGTGGTCAGACCAATCGCAGAATATGGAGCTCACCTGGGCAGGTACCCCACCCCCACCCCAGCCCACGGGGCTCTTGTGATCAGGCCCCTCCCAGGATACAGAGCTGCCCTTGCAGGTACCCTGGCAGGGCTGGGCACACAGGAACCGTGCACATAGCCCTCATTGCAGAGCACCCCCAGCTCACCTGTCGCTCAGAGCTGACACAGAGCACCTCAGAGCAGGACTTGAACTAACAAACAGCAGCTGCGACAGGTCTGTGACCCTGGGCATCACTCCGTGAGGCCTCCCTCCACCTGGTCTTCCAGAGACTTCCACTGCACCCGGGGCACCAGGCCTCTGTCTCCAACCACCACCCACCCCTCCTTTCCCTGACTCCTGGGTTCCTCTCATTAGGAGAGGGTTTTCTTGAAGTTGTCTCCCACTCATGGGCCAGATAAAATGATTAGAAAACAAGCCAAAGCTGCAGCCCCTTGTCTATCCTGACTCTCAGGAGCCCACACCTGTTCCTTGGACCTGGCCGGTTCAGCAAGTTCCATTTTCTGCAACTGTGAGCCCCTGAGGGGTGATGATTGGCTGACCTGGGCAGCCTTACCGTGCCGGCCAGCCCTCCCCAGGTGTGCCTGGGTTGAGATCAATATAAATACCACTCCAGGCAGCAAGAGCCCCTGCAGCCGTGCCTGACGCCATTTTCTCTGCCCTGTCAGCAGTCTCGGGGCTGGGCTGGTGGGAGGGAGTGAGAGGCCACGGCTTTGTGGGTGGCCCAGTGTGAGTGGGGCTCTGCTGGACTTTCTGCAGCAGTTGCCAGGCTGCCACCTGCTAAAGAAGAGGATGTGTCACCCATACCTGCTGCTGGAATTTCTCCCTGGGCAGAGGTGAGGAAGGAAAAAAGCAGTGGGGGCAGGGACAGGACGGGTATCTCAGGCAGGGAAATGGAAATCTTCCAGAAGAGCACCCAGGGCCAGGACCATCCTGGCTGGCCTGCAGGCACCAAGTCGGCCGGCATGCTGTCACTCGTGTGGCTCTATGGCCCTTCCTCTAGGCTTTCAAGTCCTTGTATATATTCAGGTGTTTTACCTGGGACGGGTGGGAATAGTTCAGCAGCAACTGGCCTGGGGCTCAGCTCACGTTTACTCACAGATGCCTCGGCACGGTGCCCCAGCTTTGCAATGAGGACGCTTGTTGCGTGGGGGCTGCTGGCTGAATGGGAGACGATTCCCCACCACTGACCAACTTCAGAATTGTTTACAACTGGAGCAAGTGCCCTGATACGGTTTTCCTCTGTGTAACTGGTGGGTTCTGTGTTTTTTTCTCTTTTTCGTTTTTGGTTCAAGGTAGATTTTATTCCTCTTTTTTGTATTTACAGATATAAGCATGGAAATAATTTATTCATATAAATACATGTATGTGCAGGGAATAATTGTTTTTTCTGTTTTATTTTTTAAATTTTATTTCTTTTTAATTTTGAATTTTATTTTATATTTTTATACAGCAGGTTCTTATTGGTTATCTATTTTATACATATAAATGTATACATGCCAATCCCAGTCTCTCAACTCCTCCCACCACCACCCCCCCAACAGCTTTCCCCCCTTGTTGTCCATACGTTTGTTGTCTACATCTGTTGCTCTATTTATGCCTTGCAAAATGGTTAATCTGTACAGTTTTTCTAGGTTCCACATATATGCATGAATATACCAGATTTGTTTTTCTCTTTCTGACTTACTTCACTCTGTATGACAGTCTCTAGATCCATCGACGTCTCTACAAATGACCCAATTTCATTCCTTTTCATGGCTTAGTAATATTCCATTTTATATATGTACCACAGCTTTATGCATTCGTCTGTCTGTGGGCATTTAGGTTGCTTCCATTACCTCGATATTGTAAATAGTGATGCAATGAACATTGCGGTGAATGACTCTTTTTGATTTATGGTTTTGTCTGGGTATATGTCCAGTACTGGGATTGCTGTATCATATGGTAATTCTATTGTTAGTTTCTTAAGAAATTCCATATTGTTCTCCATAATGACTGTATCAATTTATATTCCCAACAATAGTGGAAGAGGGTTCCTTTTCTCCACACCCTTTCCAGCATTATTTGTTTGTAGATTTTCTATGATGCCTATTCTACCAGGTGTGAGGTGATACCTCATTGTTCAATCCATTTCGTTGAGCAAGGGGTAGGTCTTGTCTATTACATATTTGGCTTATGGAACGGTATCTGTGCTAATTTCAAACTCTGCTTTTATGCAGCACCCCAACTCACCTTCCCCCTTAAGCAAGCATAAGTTGGTTTTCTAAATTTGAGACCCTGTTCTGTTTTGTAATTCAGTTCATGTGTAGCCAAGGTCACATTCCACGTATTAGTGATACCTTATGATGTTTCTTTTTCTGTGTGACTTATTTCACTTAGAATCATCGTGCCTCAATCCACTCATTATGCTGGTACGGGCCTGGTGACATAGATTACATTGCTGAGTGGTATTCTGTTGTACATAAGTACCGCAACTTCTTTATCCATTATTTGCTCTCTGGGATATTTAACTTGTGCCGCAGAAGAGATTCCTGTAAAAAGACCCGTCCCAAATTTTGGGGTGGCTGTGTCTTTTTGATTTTAATTTCCCTAAGCTATAGGACCATAAGTGGAAGTGCCCTAGGCTCTGTTGCTTTGTTTTTTAGATGTTTCAGGAAACACCATACACTTCTACAGAGCTGCTGTTGGGAATTTACATCCCGCCCATCAGCATAACAAGGCTCCCAGTTCTCCGTGGCCTGTTCTGCCTTTCTGGATTTTACACTTTTTTCAGATGGCCCTTTTGACCGGGGGGAAGTGAGACTTCATTGTAGTGCAGATTTCCTTTGCAAGCTTGCTTGGTTGGCCAAAAAGGGCGTATGAGTTTTCTCCTGAATATATTCAGGAAAAAACACATACGCCCTTTTTGGCCAAGTGCATCATTGTCGACGTTCTTCCTCTTTTCCTGTGTTTTAAATGCAATCCAATTCCGATTCCTCCTGAAATCGGTTTCCTGCAATTCTGCCCCGCATTCAAGTCCTCTTGGCAGCCCTACTTCAGTATATTTTCGGACAATAGCTGTCATTTATAAATCTGCAGGTTTGTGAATTACAGTGCCCCTGAGATCCTTTCTTCAACTCGCTTTCTTGTGACCTGGCCGCAACACCGCAGGATGGCTTCAGCCCCTAATCTGGTTCCGGCACGGCACGCTGAGCCTTTGGTTATTTCCTCTTCCTGGTGGGAAATGAGAGTTAAATTTGCCCGTCCAGACACCTCCAGCTAGTCTCTCATTGGTTCTCGCTATTCCTGTTCATCTTCCGCAGAAATTGCAAACTGGGCCAAACAGGAGGTTAAAGGGACTGACTCTCCAAGTCGGGAGAGTGTTAGTAAAGCGTCTGGAATGTTGCACCCGAGTACCAGGGTACGAAAACTGAGACATATTTGAACACGTCCCCCGATCACATGGTTGATCATACTCTAGGTTCCACATGCATGTTTTAGCTGAAGGAAGAATACCTTAAACCTGGGTAGTTGAAACCCGTGGAATGGGTACCATGCAATATGACTTCAAAGGGTCTTCATTTGCTCACCGAACTTCTCCAATCCTATCACTGCTGCGTTTATGCCCCTGTACACACGCTTGATTCTCTTTCAGACATAGCCATCCATACGTTTTAAGATTCTTACTAGTCAGGTATATTCTTTGGCGTTTAATATGGGGTGTTGAGTCCATTTCGTTGAGCAAGGAGTAGCTCTTGTCTATTCCATATTTGGCTTAAGGAACTTTATCTGTGCTCATTTCAATCTCTGGTTTTATGCAGCACCCCAACTCACCTTTACCCTTAAGCAAGCATAAGTTGGTTTTCTAAATTGGAGACCCTGTTCTGTTCTGTAATTCAGTTCCTGAGTAGCCAAGTTTACATTCCGTGTATTACTGATATCTTATGATGTTTCTTTTTCTGTGTGACTTATTTCAGTTAGAATCATCATACCTGAATCCACTCATTGTGCTGCTAAGGGCCTGATGACATAGATTTCATTGCTGAGTGATATTGCATTGTACGTAAGTACCACAACTTCTTTATCCATTTTTCACTTTCTGCGATATTGAACTTGTACCGTAAACGAGGTTCTTGTAAACAGAGCCGTCCCAAACTTTGGGGTGGCTGTGTCTTTTTAATTTTAATTTCCCTAATCTATAGGACCATAAGTGGAAGTGCCCTAGGCTCTGTTGCTTTGTTTTTTAGATGTTTCAGGAAACACCATACACTTCTCCCGAGTGTCTGTTGGCAATTTCCATCCCGCCCATCAGCATAAGAAGGCTCCCAGTTCTCCATGCCCTGTCGTGCCTTTATGGATTTTACACTTTTTTCAGATGGCCCTTTTGACCGGGGGGAAGTGAGACTTCATTGTAGTGCAGATTTCCTTTGCAAGCTTGCTTGGTTGGCCAAAAAGTGTGTATGCGTTTTTTCCTGAATATATTCAGGAAAAAACACATACGCCCTTTTTGGCCAAGTGCATCATTGTCGAGGTTCTGACTCTCTTCATATGTTTTCAATGCAATTCCAGTCTACCTCCTGAAATCGGTTTCCTGCACTTCTGCCTTGCTTTCAATGTCTCTTCATAGCCTTACCTCAATATATTTTTTGAAAATAGTTGGCCTTTATAACTCTGCAGGTTTTTGAATTGCGGTGGCCCTTAGCCCCACTTTTCAGCTCTTATTTTTGTGGTCTTGCCCCATAACCACAGGATTCCTTGAAGCCCTATTTTTCTTCTGGGGCACCTTGCTGTGCCTTTGGTTAATTCTTCTTACTGATGTGGCGTTAGAGTGACATGTGCCCATTGAAACCGCTACAGCTTGTTTCTCACTGGTTCCCCCTATTCCCATTCATCCTCCACACTTGCAGACTGTGCGATACCAGAACTTAAAGGCATTGACTCCATGTGGGGATGTTGTTAGTAAAGCGGCTGGAATGTCGATCCGCAGCCCCAGGAGAGGAAAAATGAGGTGCGTTTTAGAAACCTTTCCCGATCATATGGTATACCAGTCGCTGGGTTTCCCAAGCATGGTTTAGCTGTAGGAAGATTCCCTTCAACCTGGAGTGTTGGGACCCTTGGACTGAGTAGCATGAAGTATTGCATTAAACTTTCGGCAGTTGCTCACCAAAGCTCACCAATCCTCTCAGCCCCAAGTGTCCAGCCTTATGTCTTATCCAGCTGTGGGTTTATATGTGGTCAATCCAGGTTGCAATCCAGGTTGCATCACAGCCCCTGAGCGAATTTTGTAAGAATTTTTCTCTCTTTCATTGTTTCAGCGTTTTCTTTTTAAAATTTATTTCTATAATGGGGTTTAGCTCATTTTCACTGCTGTGTTTGTGCCGCTCTGCACACACTTGATTCCCTTATGGAGATATATCAATACATGGGTTTTAAGATTCTTATTACTCAGATATATTTCTCTGCGGTGTATAGGGTGTGTTGAGGCCAGTTCATTGAGCAAGGTGTAGATCTTGTCTAATACCTATTTGGTTTATTGAATGGTATCTGTGCTAATTTCAAACTCTGGTTTTATGCATCACCCTACCTCTCCTTTCCCCTTAAGCTGACATAAGTGTGTTTTCTAAATGTGAGACACTGTTCTGTTCTGTAATTCATTTCTTGTGCAGCCATATTTACCCTCCCTCTATAAGTGATATCTTATGATATGTTTCTTTTTCTGTTTGACTTATTTCAAGTAGTATTATCGGACCTAAATCCACTCTTTATCCTTCTACTAGCCTTATTACATTGATTTCATGGTGAAGAGATATTCCATTGTACATAAGTACCACATCTTCTTTATCCATTGTTCTCTTTCCTGGGATATTTAAGGTGTACTGAAGTTGAGGTTCTTGTAAACAGAGTAGCCCTAAACTGTGGTGTGCTTGTGTCTTGTTGATTTTTAGACTTCCCTAGATATACTCCCATGATTGGAAGTGTCCTATGCTCTGTAGCTCTGTTTTTTAGATGATTTAGGAACCACCATACACTTCTCCAGAGTGGCTCTCGGCAGTTCACACACTGCCCATCAGCGTATAAAGGCTCCCTGTTCTCCATGGCCTGTCCTGCCTTTCTGGATTTTACACTTTTTTAGGATGGCCCTTTTGACCGGTGGGAAGTGAGACTTCTTTGTTGTGCACATTTGCATTGCTTACTTGCTTCGTTGCCCATAAAGTGCGTATGCGTTTTTTCCTGGATATAATCAGGAAAAAACGCATACGCCCTTTTGGGCCAACTGCATCATTGTCGAAATTCTGCCGCTTTTCATGTGCATTAAAGACGAGTCCAATCTATCTCTTGAAATCTGTTTCTTGCAATTCTGTCTTGCATTCAGATCCTCTTCTTTGCCTTACCTCAACATATTTTTGGACATTAGTTTTCATTTATAACTCTGCAGGTTTGTGAATTGCAGTGACCCTGAGCTCCATTTTTTAAGTTGCTCTTTTGTGAGCTGGCCTCAAACCCGCAGGATTGCTTCAGGCCCTATTTTGGCTCCGGCGAGGCAGGCTGAGCCTTTCTTTAATTCTTATTCTTAATGGGAAATTAGAGTGATATGTGCCCGTCCAAACCCCTACAACTATTCTCTCATTGGTTCCCCCTCTTCCCGTTCATCCTCCTCACAATTTGCAAAATGTGTGAAACAGAAGTTTAAATGTGCTGATTCTCCAAGTGGGGAGATTCTAAGTAACATGGCTGGAATGGTGAACAGGAGCACCAGGAGAGGATAAATGAGGTGCATTTTAGACACATCTCCCGATCACATGGTGTACAGTCCTCTGGGTTTTCCATGCATGTTTAAGCTGTAGGAAGATCCCTTGAACCTGCAGATTTGGGACCCATTGAATGGGTACCAGGTAGTATTACTTTAAAGGGTGTGCATTTCCTCACCCAACCTCACATTCCTCTTAGCGCAAACAGTTTCCAGCCTTATGTCTCATCCTGCTGTGGGTCTAGATGTGTTCAATCCATGTTGCATCACCGTCCCTGAGGAAAAGTTGTAAGAGGTTTTCTCTGTCTCTCTGTCGTTTATTTTTTTCAATTTATTACTATATTGGTTACAGCTGATTTTCAAAGCTCTGTTTCTTGCTGCTGTACATCCACTTGATTCACGTACAGAGAGTCATCAATAAATTCTTTTTCAGATTCTTACCAGTCGTATATATTCTTTTCCGGTGACTTGAGTGTGCTGAGTGCAGTTCTTTTAGCTACTGTGTAGGCCTTGTTGATTATCAGTTTGGTATTTGGAATGGTATCTTTGCTAATTTCAACCTCCTGGATGATGCCTCACCCCTCCCCACCTTTCCCGTTTAGCAGCCTTATGCGTGTTTTCTACATATTTGACTATGTTTTTGTTTTGTAATTTATTTCATGTGTAGCCATTTTGGATTCCACCTTTAAGTGATATCTTATGATATGTGTCTTTTTCTTTTTGAATTCTGTCACTTAGAATGATCATACGTAACTCCTCCGGAGTTGTTACAACTGGCCATATTTCATTGATTTCCAGGCTGAATAATATTCCACTCTACCTAAGTACCACATCTCTATCCAGTTTTTCCCTCCAGAGACATTTAAGTTATATCCTAGTCGAGGATCTTTTAAACAGAGAGGGGGTAAACATTGGGGTGCCTGTGTCCTCTCGATTTTTGTTTTTCCCAAGATATACGCCCATGAGTGCAAGGGCCCTATGCTCTGTAGCTCATTTTTTAGATGCTTTAGTAAACACAATACACTTCTCCAGAATGGCCGTTGGCAATATACATTTCCACTATAAGTCTCACAGGGCTCCCTCTTCTCGTTGCCCTGTCCTGCATTTCTGTTGTTTACGCTTTATGAGGATGGCTCTTCTGACTGATGCGAAGTGATATCTTTTGTAGTATTGACTTCCAGTGCCCACCTGTTTGGTTGGCTAAAAAAGTGTATGCCCTTTTCTTGAATATATACAGAAAAAAACGCATACACCCTTTTTGGCCAACTGCAATGTTGGCAATGTTGGCAATGTTCAGCTCCTTTTCTTGTGCTTAATGGCGAGTCCTTTCTACCTCCTCAAATCCCTTTCCTGCCATTCTCCCTTGCTTACAAGTCCTTTTCTCTGACTTTCCTCAAGACATTTTTCAGTGATGGATATTTTCAACTCTGCAGTTTTGTGAATTTTACTGCCCCTGAGTTCCATTGTTCAACTTGTGTTTATGGGAACTGGCCACAAAGCAGCGGGATTTCCTCAAGCCCTATACTGTTTCCATGGGCAACCCTAGCCTTTGGTCAATTCGTCTTCCTGATTGGAAATTAGAGTGACATGTGCCTGTCTGAACACCTAGGACTTGTCTCTCATTGTTCTTCATCCTTCCGCTTCATCCTCTGGACAAATTCCAAACTGTACGCAACAGGATGTTGACAGTGCTGACATCTCCAAGTGGGGAGACTGTTAGTAAAGACGCTGGAGGGGTGAACCCGAGCACCAGGAGATGAGGAGATGAGATGCCTTTTCCAAACTCTTCCCGATCAGACGGTATACCATCCTCTGGGTGTGACAGACATGTTTTAGCAGTAGGAAGAGTCCCATTCATGTAAGGAGAACACCAGGGCTTTTTCAAAATCAGTGTCTCCCCGAAACCCAAACTGGGGAAGTTTTTAAGCTACGGCTACACATATGTTCATTAAGGGCCTTGGGAAGTAGGCAGAGTCCAAACTTTAGATGATTGAAGTCTTCAGGGTCAGAAGCACTCACCACCAGCTTCCCTTAGGCTACACTTTAACTATCATTGATAGATGATGTCAATAAAAATATCTATTCTTTTTCAGATTATTTCCCCTTATAGGTTATTGCAAAATGTTGAGTGTAGTTCCCTGTGCTATACAGTAGTTCCTTGTTGATGATTTATTTTATACATAGCAGTGTGTATGTGTTAATTCCAAACTGTTAATTTATCCCTCCTCCCACCTTTCCCCTTTGGTAATAATAAATTATAAGATTTTATACTTCTCAGAAATGGGGGAGCTGAAAGAGAGGTATCATTTTCAATGGAAAAGCATTTAAAACAAGATTGAAGGTTTAACCAAGATTATTAGATGTACATCCTTGGAAAGAAATCACTTCGTTTCTCTAATATTGACCTGACAAATAAGACAAACCTTTTCACTGAACTTGCTTATAAAAAGTGATGGAAATATCAAATGGAAGTGTTAGAAACATCTTATTTTACCCGAGCCTTATACACTGTTCTATGTTAACTACAGTTTGGCTCACACATCTGTTCATTGAGGTTACAATAGTCTCAATTTCTGTTACTGATCCTCCAGAGTGGACCCCAACAAGTGTCCCCCTGCCCAGTGTCATTGGGGCCAACAGATCGAGACTGAGTTTGGTTCACAAGCAAAGGAAACTTTATATTTTGATCAGAGAATGGAGAGGTGAGAGCATGCACTACCCCGTGGGCTGTGGGCTGGGCTGCTGTGTAGAGATCCTGTCAGAGTCAGTGGGAGGGAGGGAGGCGGCAGAGCTCTCGAGGGCCGGGTTGGCTGTAGCTCAGGCTCTATATCGTGGAGTCTGCACTGGGCCCCAGGAGCTGAGGTGTCGACCCAGCCATTCTGCACTAGGAAATCTGGTCTGAAGTGCCGGGTGTGGAACCTCTGCATGCGGGACCCTAGGAGCACGTGAAATTAGACAAAGCACAAAGGATAAAAAAGGTTAGACTTGACTTTATTGCCCAGATTCTATTTTTATCTCCCAGGGATTTTTAATGGGCTTTGCTGGGGACAAACCCCTCCTCTGCCTTTTGTCCCGTTCCTCATTCTTGGAGTGCTGAGGGTGCAGACCCTTCTTCTGTAACTGCTGAGTGCTGAGTTGGGAGCCCTCATACCCTGGGGCGAGGGTCAGAGCTTCTCCCCAGCAGCCTCCCGGTGACGTTGATTGTCCCCAGGACCCTTGCCTCCCTGCTCGTCCACCTGAGCACCAGCATTGGAAGTGTTATAGATTCTAATGACCTTTAAGGGTCCAGGAAAGAGATGTGCAGAGACGCTGTGGGGGCCGGTTTCACCCCGCCCCACATTTGTTCGGCCACCTTAGGCTGACCGTTTCTGCCAGCCTAGATGCTCTGACCAGTAGTCTGCGCTTTCTTCAATTAGGCCCCTGAATTAACGTACAAACAGCACCAGGTGTCAGAGCCCTGCCCGCTCAACTCCCAGACAGTCCAGGGTCAGTGGTGATAAGGACCATGATGGTTACTGAGTCAACAGCCTTTTGAAGTAAACAGGAGTCCAGCCGGTCTTATTGGCCACCATCATCACGGTGTCTGTAGGCTTTTCTATGGTGACAGTGTGGTATACTGTTCCCCCGCCAAGATTATTAGCTCCCCTCTGGGTGCAGTAAGTCCTGCAAGCAGTAGTCTACTCTTTTGGGACACACTCTTGTTGTTTTATGAGAGAAACTCCAGGTCAAGTGATGTTCACACGAGTCGTCATGGTGCCCTGTTGCCCCCGGTTATCTCTCTGGATGTTGGAGTTGGAGGGCCTCCTCACTCGAGGTCGGTGTGCCCACGGAGCGAACCCTGCAACTTCAGGGCATGGTTGGTGGTTAGGATCACCACGTGGGGTCCTTTTCCCGTAGGAGGGAGGTGGCCTTTTGGGCTGCTGATTTCCAGGTTTTTAGATACCGCCAGTATCTTGGCCAGATGTGGCAGTGGGCCAAGCTCCTTAGTGACCGTAGTTTATCCTACCTGGATGGCATTCTTGCATTGTTCCATTTCAAGTGGTCCCAGTTTTTGCACTAATTCTCCAATGGCGATTCACCTTTCACTGGGAATGTAAAGGTCAAAGGGTTTAGCTAAATTAGGGAGTTCCAGGGCAAGGGTCTGAATTGACTGCTCTTTCCATTCTTGAAAGGCCACTTCTGGATTCTATTCAAAAGGATCATCATCTTTTCCTTTCAGTGTTTCATATAGAGGCCCAGCTAGTAGACTGTAGTTAGGGATCCAGAAGCAGCAAACCCTGGCCTCCCCAGGAACCCCTAAGCTGTCTTCTAGTTTTAGAAAGGGGTAAGGCTGAAAATGGTTTCTTCCCTTTCCTGGGATGGGCTTCTCTGACCTTGTGTGAGAATGAAGCCCAGGCAGGTCACCGCAGTCTGTGATATTTGAGCTTTTTCTTGGACAACTTCTATCCTTTATTGGCTTGGTAGTTCAGAGGCCTCCTTAGTAGGGCTGGCGATCAGAATGTCGTCTGCATATTGAAGGAGGGTTTCCTTTTCCAGAGGTAGAACTTTTAGGTCTTTAGCTAAGCTTTCCCCAAAGACGGTGTGGGAATTTTTGCACCCTTGGGGCCAGACGGCCCGGAAGTATTGTTTTAGTTGTATGTTGAGTCCTGCCACTCACAAGCCAAAATTTCTTGTGACTCTGGGACTAATGGAATACAAAAGAAGGCATCATTGAAGACTAATACAGAATACCATGTCCTGGTGGTTGGTAGAATGACCAGCAGGGTGTAGGAATTAGGAGCAACTGGAGGTATATCCTCGGTGGCTTCACTGACTGTCCTGACATCCTTTACCAGGTCCCCAGCAGCCCATGGGGCTCTCGTGGTCAGACCAATCGCAGAATATGGAGCTCACCTGGGCAGGTACCCCACCCCCACCCCAGCCCACGGGGCTCTTGTGATCAGGCCCCTCCCAGGATACAGAGCTGCCCTTGCAGGTACCCTGGCAGGGCTGGGCACACAGGAACCGTGCACATAGCCCTCATTGCAGAGCACCCCCAGCTCACCTGTCGCTCAGAGCTGACACAGAGCACCTCAGAGCAGGACTTGAACTAACAAACAGCAGCTGCGACAGGTCTGTGACCCTGGGCATCACTCCGTGAGGCCTCCCTCCACCTGGTCTTCCAGAGACTTCCACTGCACCCGGGGCACCAGGCCTCTGTCTCCAACCACCACCCACCCCTCCTTTCCCTGACTCCTGGGTTCCTCTCATTAGGAGAGGGTTTTCTTGAAGTTGTCTCCCACTCATGGGCCAGATAAAATGATTAGAAAACAAGCCAAAGCTGCAGCCCCTTGTCTATCCTGACTCTCAGGAGCCCACACCTGTTCCTTGGACCTGGCCGGTTCAGCAAGTTCCATTTTCTGCAACTGTGAGCCCCTGAGGGGTGATGATTGGCTGACCTGGGCAGCCTTACCGTGCCGGCCAGCCCTCCCCAGGTGTGCCTGGGTTGAGATCAATATAAATACCACTCCAGGCAGCAAGAGCCCCTGCAGCCGTGCCTGACGCCATTTTCTCTGCCCTGTCAGCAGTCTCGGGGCTGGGCTGGTGGGAGGGAGTGAGAGGCCACGGCTTTGTGGGTGGCCCAGTGTGAGTGGGGCTCTGCTGGACTTTCTGCAGCAGTTGCCAGGCTGCCACCTGCTAAAGAAGAGGATGTGTCACCCATACCTGCTGCTGGAATTTCTCCCTGGGCAGAGGTGAGGAAGGAAAAAAGCAGTGGGGGCAGGGACAGGACGGGTATCTCAGGCAGGGAAATGGAAATCTTCCAGAAGAGCACCCAGGGCCAGGACCATCCTGGCTGGCCTGCAGGCACCAAGTCGGCCGGCATGCTGTCACTCGTGTGGCTCTATGGCCCTTCCTCTAGGCTTTCAAGTCCTTGTATATATTCAGGTGTTTTACCTGGGACGGGTGGGAATAGTTCAGCAGCAACTGGCCTGGGGCTCAGCTCACGTTTACTCACAGATGCCTCGGCACGGTGCCCCAGCTTTGCAATGAGGACGCTTGTTGCGTGGGGGCTGCTGGCTGAATGGGAGACGATTCCCCACCACTGACCAACTTCAGAATTGTTTACAACTGGAGCAAGTGCCCTGATACGGTTTTCCTCTGTGTAACTGGTGGGTTCTGTGTTTTTTTCTCTTTTTCGTTTTTGGTTCAAGGTAGATTTTATTCCTCTTTTTTGTATTTACAGATATAAGCATGGAAATAATTTATTCATATAAATACATGTATGTGCAGGGAATAATTGTTTTTTCTGTTTTATTTTTTAAATTTTATTTCTTTTTAATTTTGAATTTTATTTTATATTTTTATACAGCAGGTTCTTATTGGTTATCTATTTTATACATATAAATGTATACATGCCAATCCCAGTCTCTCAACTCCTCCCACCACCACCCCCCCAACAGCTTTCCCCCCTTGTTGTCCATACGTTTGTTGTCTACATCTGTTGCTCTATTTATGCCTTGCAAAATGGTTAATCTGTACAGTTTTTCTAGGTTCCACATATATGCATGAATATACCAGATTTGTTTTTCTCTTTCTGACTTACTTCACTCTGTATGACAGTCTCTAGATCCATCGACGTCTCTACAAATGACCCAATTTCATTCCTTTTCATGGCTTAGTAATATTCCATTTTATATATGTACCACAGCTTTATGCATTCGTCTGTCTGTGGGCATTTAGGTTGCTTCCATTACCTCGATATTGTAAATAGTGATGCAATGAACATTGCGGTGAATGACTCTTTTTGATTTATGGTTTTGTCTGGGTATATGTCCAGTACTGGGATTGCTGTATCATATGGTAATTCTATTGTTAGTTTCTTAAGAAATTCCATATTGTTCTCCATAATGACTGTATCAATTTATATTCCCAACAATAGTGGAAGAGGGTTCCTTTTCTCCACACCCTTTCCAGCATTATTTGTTTGTAGATTTTCTATGATGCCTATTCTACCAGGTGTGAGGTGATACCTCATTGTTGAATCCATTTCGTTGAGCAAGGGGTAGGTCTTGTCTATTACATATTTGGCTTATGGAACGGTATCTGTGCTAATTTCAAACTCTGCTTTTATGCAGCACCCCAACTCACCTTCCCCCTTAAGCAAGCATAAGTTGGTTTTCTAAATTTGAGACCCTGTTCTGTTTTGTAATTCAGTTCATGTGTAGCCAAGTTCACATTCCACGTATTAGTGATACCTTATGATGTTTCTTTTTCTGTGTGACTTATTTCACTTAGAATCATCGTGCCTCAATCCACTCATTATGCTGGTACGGGCCTGGTGACATAGATTACATTGCTGAGTGGTATTCTGTTGTACATAAGTACCGCAACTTCTTTATCCATTATTTGCTCTCTGGGATATTTAACTTGTGCCGCAGAAGAGATTCCTGTAAAAAGACCCGTCCCAAATTTTGGGGTGGCTGTGTCTTTTTGATTTTAATTTCCCTAAGCTATAGGACCATAAGTGGAAGTGCCCTAGGCTCTGTTGCTTTGTTTCTGAGATGTTTCAGGAAACACCATACACTTCTACAGAGCTGCTGTTGGGAATTTACATCCCGCCCATCAGCATAACAAGGCTCCCAGTTCTCCGTGGCCTGTTCTGCCTTTCTGGATTTTACACTTTTTTCAGATGGCCCTTTTGACCGGGGGGAAGTGAGACTTCATTGTAGTGCAGATTTCCTTTGCAAGCTTGCTTGGTTGGCCAAAAAGGGCGTATGAGTTTTCTCCTGAATATATTCAGGAAAAAACACATACGCCCTTTTTGGCCAAGTGCATCATTGTCGACGTTCTTCCTCTTTTCCTGTGTTTTAAATGCAATCCAATTCCGATTCCTCCTGAAATCGGTTTCCTGCAATTCTGCCCCGCATTCAAGTCCTCTTGGCAGCCCTACTTCAGTATATTTTCGGACAATAGCTGTCATTTATAAATCTGCAGGTTTGTGAATTACAGTGCCCCTGAGCTCCTTTCTTCAACTCGCTTTCTTTTGAGCTGGCCACAACACCGCAGGATTGCTTCAGGCCCTAATCTGGTTCCGGCACGGCATGCTGAGCCTTTGGTTTATTCCTCTTCCCTGTGGGAAATGAGAGTTAAATTTGCCCGTCCAGACACCTCCAGCTAGTCTCTCATTGGTTCTCGCTATTCCTGTTCATCTTCCGCAGAAATTGCAAACTGGGCCAAACAGGAGGTTAAAGGGACTGACTCTCCAAGTTGGGAGAGTGTTAGTAAAGCGTCTGGAATGTTGCACCCGAGTACCAGGGAACGAAAAGTGAGACACATTTGAACACGTTTCTCGATCACACGGTGGATCATACTCTGGGTTCCACATGCATGTTTTAGCTGAAGGAAGAATCTCTTAAACCTGGAGAGTTGAGACCCATGGAATGGGTACCATGCAATATGACTTCAAAGGGTCTGCATTTGCTCACCGAACCTCTCCAATCCTATCACTGCTGAGTTTATGCCCCTGTACACATGCTTGATTCTCTTTCGGAGACATAGCAATCCATAGGTTTTAAGATACTTACTAGTGAGGTACATTCTTAGGCGTTTAATATGCGGTGTTGAGTCCATTTCGTTGAGCAAGGAGTAGCTCTAGTCTATTCCATATTTGGCTTAAGGAACTTTATCTGTGCTCATTTCAATCTCTGGTTTTATGCAGCACCCCAACTCACCTTTACCCTTAAACAAGCATAAGTTGGTTTTCTAAATTTGAGACCCTGTTCTGTTCTGTAATTCAGTTCCTGTGTAGCCAAGTTTACATTCCGTGTATTAGTGATATCTTATGATGTTTCTTTTTCTGTGTGACTTATTTCAGTTAGAATCATCGTACCTGAATCCACTCATCGTGCTGCTACGGGCATGATGACATAGATTTCACTGCTGAGTGATACTGCATTGTACGTAAGTACCACAAGTTCTTTATCCATTTTTCACATTCTGTGATATTGAACTTGTACGGTAAACGAGGTTCTTGTAAACAGAGGCGTCCCAAACATTGGGGGGGCTGTATCTTTTTGATTTTAATTTCCCTAAGCTATAGGACCATAAGTGGAAGTGCCCTAGGCTCTGTTGCTTTGTTTTTTAGATGTTTCAGGAAACACCATACACTTCTCCCGAGTGTCTGTTGGCAATTTACATCCCGCCCATCAGCATAACAAGGCTCCCAGTTCTCCATGGCCTGTCCTGCCTTTCTGGATTTTACACTTTTTTCAGATGGCCCTTTTGACCGGGGGGAAGTGAGACTTCATTGTAGTGCAGATTTCCTTTGCAAGCTTGCTTGGTTGGCCAAAAAGTGCGTATGCGTGTTTTCCTGAATATATTCAGGAAAAAACGCATACGCACTTTTTGGCCAAGTGCATCATTGTGGACGTTCTGCCTCTTTTCCTATGCTTTCAATGCAATTCCAGTCTACCTCCTGAAATCGGTTTCCTGCAATTCTGCCCCACTTTCAAGTCCTCTTGGCAGCGTTACTTCAGTATATTTTTGGACGATAGTTGTCATTTATAACTCTGCAGGTTTGTGAATTACAGTGCCCCTGAGCTCCTTTCTTCAACTCCTTTTCTTGTGAGCTGGCCGCAACACCACAGGATGGCTTCAGGCCCTAATCTGGTTCCGGCACGGCACGCTGAGCCTTTGGTTATTTCCTCTTCCTGGCGGGAAATGAGAGTTAAATTTGCCCGTCCAGACACCTCCAGCTAGTCTCTCATTGGTTCTCGCTATTCCTGTTCATCTTCCGCAGAAATTGCAAACTGGGCCAAACAGGAGGTTAAAGGGACTGACTCTCCAAGTCGGGAGAGTGTTAGTAAAGCGTCTGGAATGTTGCACCCGAGTACCAGGGTACGAAAACTGAGACATATTTGAACACGTCTCCCGATCACACGGTTGATCATACTCTAGGTTCCACATGCATGTTTTAGCTGAAGGAAGAATACCTTAAACCTGGGTAGTTGAAACCCGTGGAATGGTACCATGCAATATGACTTCAAAGGGTCTTCATTTGCTCACCGAACCTCTCCAATCCTATCACTGCTGCGTTTATGTCCCTGTACACATGCTTGATTCTCTTTCGGAGACATAGCAATCCATAGGTTTTAAGATACTTACTAGTCAGGTACATTCTTAGGCGTTTAATATGGGGTGTTGAGTCCATTTCGTTGAGCAAGGAGTAGCTCTTGTCTATTCCATATTTGGCTTAAGGAACTTTATCTGTGCTCATTTCAATCTCTGGTTTTATGCAGCACCCCAACTCACCTTTACCCTTAAACAAGCATAAGTTGGTTTTCTAAATTTGAGACCCTGTTCTGTTCTGTAATTCAGTTCCTGTGTAGCCAAGTTTACATTCCGTGTATTAGTGATATCTTATGATGTTTCTTTTTCTGTGTGACTTTTTTCAGTTAGAATCATCGTACCTGAATCCACTCATTGTGCTGCTACGGGCCTGATGACATAGATTTCACTGCTGAGTGATACTGCATTGTACGTAAGTACCACAAGTTCTTTATCCATTTTTCACTTTCTGTGATATTGAACTTGTACGGTAAACGAGGTTCTTGTAACCAGAGGCGTCCCAAACATTGGGGTGGCTGTATCTTTTTGATTTTAATTTCCCTAAGCTATAGGACCATAAGTGGAAGTGCCCTAGGCTCTGTTGCTTTGTTTTTTAGATGTTTCAGGAAACACCATACACTTCTCCCGAGTGTCTGTTGGCAATTTACATCCCGCCCATCAGCATAACAAGGCTCCCAGTTCTCCATGGCCTGTCCTGCCTTTCTGGATTTTACACTTTTTTCAGATGGCCTTTTTGACCGGGGGGGGGGGGGAAGTCAGACTTCATTGTAGTGCAGATTTCCTTTGCAAGCTTGCTTGGTTGGCCAAAAAGGGCGTATACGTTTTTTCCTGAATATATTCAGGAAAAAACGCATACGCCCTTTTTGGCCAAGTGCATCATTGTGGACGTTCTGCCTCTTTTCCTATGCTTTCAATGCAATTCCAGTCTACCTCCTGAAATCGGTTTCCTGCAATTCTGCCCCGCTTTCAAGTCCTCTTGGCAGTCTTACTTCAGTATATTTTTGAACGATAGTTGTCATTTATAACTCTGCAGGTTTTTGAATTACAGTGCCCCTGAGCTCCTTTCTTCAACTCCTTTTCTTGTGAGCTGGCCGCAACACCACAGGATGGCTTCAGGCCCTAATCTGGTTCCGGCACGGCACGCTGAGCCTTTGGTTATTTCCTCTTCCTGGTGGGAAATGAGAGTTAAATTTGCCCGTCCAGACACCTCCAGCTAGTCTCTCATTGGTTCTCGCTATTCCTGTTCATCTTCCGCAGAAATTGCAAACTGGGCCAAACAGGAGGTTAAAGGGACTGACTCTCCAAGTCGGGAGAGTGTTAGTAAAGCGTCTGGAATGTTGCACCCGAGTACCAGGGTACGAAAACTGAGACATATTTGAACACGTCTCCCGATCACATGGTTGATCATACTCTAGGTTCCACATGCATGTTTTAGCTGAAGGAAGAATACCTTAAACCTGGGTAGTTGAAACCCGTGGAATGGGTACCATGCAATATGACTTCAAAGGGTCTTCATTTGCTCACCGAACCTCTCCAATCCTATCACTGCTGCGTTTATGTCCCTGTACACAGGCTTGATTCTCTTTCGGAGACATAGCAATCCATAGGTTTTAAGATACTTAACAGTCAGGTACATTCTTAGGCGTTTAATATGCGGTGTTGAGTCCATTTCGTTGAGCAAGGAGTAGCTCTTGTCTATTCCATATTTGGCTTACGGAACTTTATCTGTGCTCATTTCAATCTCTGGTTTTATGCAGCACCCCAACTCACCTTTACCCTTAAACAAGCATAAGGTGGTTTTCTAAATTTGAGACCCTGTTCTGTTCTGTAATTCAGTTCCTGTGTAGCCAAGTTTACATTCCGTGTATTACTGATATCTTATGATGTTTCTTTTTCTGTGTGACTTATTTCAGTTAGAATCATTGTACCTGAATCCACTCATTGTGCTGCTACGGGCCTGATGACATAGATTTCACTGCTGAGTGATACTGCATTGTACGTAAGTACCACAAGTTCTTTATCCATTTTTCACTTTCTGTGATATTGAACTTGTACGGTAAACGAGGTTCTTGTAAACAGAGGCGTCCCAAACTTTGGGGTGGCTGTGTCTTTTTCATTTTAATTTCCCTAAGCTATAGGACCATAAGTGGAAGTGCCCTAGGCTCTGTTGCTTTGTTTTTTAGATGTTTCAGGAAACACCATACACTTCTCCCGAGTGTCTGTTGGCAATTTACATCCCGCCCATCAGCATAACAAGGCTCCCAGTTTTCCATGGCCTGTCCTGCCTTTCTGGATTTTACACTTTTTTCAGATGGCGCTTTTGACTGGGGGGAAGCGAGACTTCATTGTAGTGCAGATTTCCTTTGCAAGCTTGCTTGGTTGGCCAAAAAGGGCGTATGCGTTTTTTCCTGAATATATTCAGGAAAAAACGCATACGCCCTTTTTGGCCAAGTGCATCATTGTGGACGTTCTGCCTCTTTTCCTATGCTTTCAATGCAATTCCAGTGTACCTCCTGATATCGGTTTCCTGCAATTCTGCCCCGCTTTCAAGTCCTCTTGGCAGCCTTACTTCAGTATATTTTTGTACGATAGCTGTCATTTATAACTCTGCAGGTTTGTGAATTACAGTGCCCCTGAGCTCCTTTCTTCAACTCGCTTTCTTGTGACCTGGCCGCAACACCGCAGGATGGCTTCAGGCCCTAATCTGGTTCCGGCACGGCACGCTGAGCCTTTGGTTAATTCCTCTTCCTGGTGGGAAACGAGAGTTAAATTTGCCCGTCCAGACACCTCCAGCTAGTCTCTCATTGGTTCTCCCTATTCCTGTTCATCTTCCGCAGAAATTGCAAACTGGGCCAAACAGGAGGTTAAAGACGCTGACTCTCCAAGTCGGGAGAGTGTTAGTAAAGCGTCTGGAATGTTGCACCCGAGTACCAGGGGAGGAAAACTGAGACATATTTGAACACGTCTCCCGATCACATGGTTGATCATACTCTAGGTTCCACATGCATGTTTTAGCTGAAGGAAGAATACCTTTAATCTGGGTAGTTGAAACCCGTGGAATGGGTACCATGCAATATGACTTCAAAGGGTCTTCATTTGCTCACCGAACCTCTCCAATCCTATCACTGCTGCGTTTATGTCCCTGTACACATGCTTGATTCTCTTTCGGAGACATAGCAATCCATAGGTTTTAAGATACTTAAGAGTCAGGTACATTCTTAGGCGTTTAATATGCGGTGTTGAGTCCATTTCGTTGAGCAAGGAGTAGCTCTTGTCTATTCCATATTTGGCTTAAGGAACTTTATCTGTGCTCATTTCAATCTCTGGTTTTATGCAGCACCCCAACTCACCTTTCCCCTTAAACAAGCATAAGTTGGTTTTCTAAATTTGAGACCCTGTTCTGTTCTGTAATTCAGTTCCTGTGTAGCCAAGTTTACATTCCGTGTATTACTGATATCTTATGATGTTTCTTTTTCTGTGTGACTTATTTCAGTTAGAATCATCGTACCTGAATCCACTCATTGTGCTGCTACGGGCCTGATGACATAGATTTCACTGCTGAGTGATACTGCATTGTACGTAAGTACCACAAGTTCTTTATCCATTTTTCACTTTCTGTGATATTGAACTTGTACGGTAAACGAGGTTCTTGTAAACAGAGGCGTCCCAAACATTGGGGTGGCTGTATCTTTTTGATTTTAATTTCCCTAAGCTATAGGACCATAAGTGGAAGTGCCCTAGGCTCTGTTGCTTTGTTTTTTAGATGTTTCAGGAAACACCATACACTTCTCCCGAGTGTCTGTTGGCAATTTACATCCCGCCCATCAGCATAACAAGGCTCCCAGTTCTCCATGGCCTGTCCTGCCTTTCTGGATTTTACACTTTTTGCAGATGGCCCTTTTGACCGGGGGGAAGTGAGACTTCATTGTAGTGCAGATTTCCTTTGCAAGCTTGCTTGGTTGGCCAAAAAGGGCGTATGCGTTTTTTCCTGAATATATTCAGGAAAAAACGCATACGCCCTTTTTGGCCAAGTGCATCATTGTGGACGTTCTGCCTCTTTTCCTATGCTTTCAATGCAATTCCAGTCTACCTCCTGAAATCGGTTTCCTGCAATTCTGCCCCGCTTTCAAGTCCTCTTGGCAGCCTTACTTCAGTATATTTTTGGACGATAGTTGTCATTTATAACTCTGCAGGTTTGTGAATTACAGTGCCCCTGAGCTGCTTTCTTCAACTCGTTTTCTTGTGAGCTGGCCGCAACACCGCAGGATGGCTTCAGGCCCTAATCTGGTTCCGGCACGGCACGCTGAGCCTTTGGTTATTTCCTCTTCCTGGTGGGAAATGAGAGTTAAATTTGCCCGTCCAGACACCTCCAGGTAGTCTCTCATTGGTTCTCGCTATTCCTGTTCATCTTCCGCAGAAATTGCAAACTGGGCCAAACAGGAGGTTAAAGGGACTGACTCTCCAAGTCGGGAGAGTGTTAGTAAAGCGTCTGGAATGTTGCACCCGAGTACCAGGGTACGAAAACTGAGACATATTTGAACACGTCTCCCGATCACATGGTTGATCATACTCTAGGTTCCACATGCATGTTTTAGCTGAAGGAAGAATACCTTAAACCTGGGTAGTTGAAACCCGTGGAATGGGTACCATGCAATATGACTTCAAAGGGTCTTCATTTGCTCACCGAACCTCTCCAATCCTATCACTGCTGCGTTTACGTCCCTGTACACATGCTTGATTCTCTTTCGGAGACATAGCAATCCATAGGTTTTAAGATACTTAAGAGTCAGTTACATTCTTAGGCGTTTAATATGCGGTGTTGAGTCCATTTCGTTGAGCAAGGAGTAGCTCTTGTCTATTCCATATTTGGCTTAAGGAACTTTATCTGTGCTCATTTCAATCTCTGGTTTTATGCAGCACCCCAACTCACCTTTCCCCTTAAACAAGCATAAGTTGGTTTTCTAAATTTGAGACCCTGTTCTGTTCTGTAATTCAGTTCCTGTGTAGCCAAGTTTACATTCCGTGTATTACTGATATCTTATGATGTTTCTTTTTCTGTGTGACTTATTTCAGTTAGAATCATCGTACCTGAATCCACTCATTGTGCTGCTACGGGCCTGGTGACATAGATTTCACTGCTGAGTGATACTGCATTGTACGTAAGTACCACAAGTTCTTTATCCATTTTTCACTTTCTGTGATATTGAACTTGTACGGTAAACGAGGTTCTTGTAAACAGAGGCGTCCCAAACATTGGGGTGGCTGTATCTTTTTGATTTTAATTTCCCTAAGCTATAGGACCATAAGTGGAAGTGCCCTAGGCTCTGTTGCTTTGTTTTTTAGATGTTTCAGGAAACACCATACACTTCTCCCGAGTGTCTGTTGGCAATTTACATCCCGCCCATCAGCATAACAAGGCTCCCAGTTCTCCATGGCCTGTCCTGCCTTTCTGGATTTTACACTTTTTTCAGATGGCCCTTTTGACCGGGGGGAAGTGAGACTTCATTGTAGTGCAGATTTCCTTTGCAAGCTTGCTTGGTTGGCCAAAAAGGGCGTATGCGTTTTTTCCTGAATATATTCAGGAAAAAACGCATACGCCCTTTTTGGCCAAGTGCATCATTGTGGACGTTCTGCCTCTTTTCCTATGCTTTCGATGCAATTCCAGTCTACCTCCTGAAATCGGTTTCCTGCAATTCTGCCCCGCTTTCAAGTCCTCTTGGCAGCCTTACTTCAGTATATTTTTGGACGATAGTTGTCATTTATAACTCTGCAGGTTTGTGAATTACAGTGCCCCTGAGCTGCTTTCTTCAACTCGTTTTCTTGTGAGCTGGCCGCAACACCGCAGGATGGCTTCAGGCCCTAATCTTGTTCCGGCACGGCACGCTGAGCCTTTGGTTATTTCCTCTTCCTGGTGGGAAATGAGAGTTAAATTTGCCCGTCCAGACACCTCCAGCTAGTCTCTCATTGGTTCTCGCTATTCCTGTTCATCTTCCGCAGAAATTGCAAACTGGGCCAAACAGGAGGTTAAAGGGACTGACTCTCCAAGTCGGGAGAGTGTTAGTAAAGCGTCTGGAATGTTGCACCCGAGTACCAGGGTACGAAAACTGAGACATATTTGAACACGTCTCCCGATCACATGGTTGATCATACTCTAGGTTCCACATGCATGTTTTAGCTGAAGGAAGAATACCTTAAACCTGGGTAGTTGAAACCCGTGGAATGGGTACCATGCAATATGACTTCAAAGGGTCTTCATTTGCTCACCGAACCTCTCCAATCCTATCACTGCTGCATTTACGTCCCTGTACACATGCTTGATTCTCTTTCGGAGACATAGCAATCCATAGGTTTTAAGATACTTAAGAGTCAGTTACATTCTTAGGCGTTTAATATGCGGTGTTGAGTCCATTTCGTTGAGCAAGGAGTAGCTCTTGTCTATTCCATATTTGGCTTAAGGAACTTTATCTGTGCTCATTTCAATCTCTGGTTTTATGCAGCACCCCAACTCACCTTTCCCCTTAAACAAGCATAAGTTGGTTTTCTAAATTTGAGACCCTGTTCTGTTCTGTAATTCAGTTCCTGTGTAGCCAAGTTTACATTCCGTGTATTACTGATATCTTATGATGTTTCTTTTTCTGTGTGACTTATTTCAGTTAGAATCATCGTACCTGAATCCACTCATTGTGCTGCTACGGGCCTGATGACATAGATTTCACTGCTGAGTGATACTGCATTGTACGTAAGTACCACAAGTTCTTTATCCATTTTTCACTTTCTGTGATATTGAACTTGTACGGTAAACGAGGTTCTTGTAAACAGAGGCGTCCCAAACATTGGGGTGGCTGTATCTTTTTGATTTTAATTTCCCTAAGCTATAGGACCATAAGTGGAAGTGCCCTAGGCTCTGTTGCTTTGTTTTTTAGATGTTTCAGGAAACACCATACACTTCTCCCGAGTGTCTGTTGGCAATTTACATCCCGCCCATCAGCATAACAAGGCTCCCAGTTCTCCATGGCCTGTCCTGCCTTTCTGGATTTTACACTTTTTTCAGATGGCCCTTTTGACCGGGGGGAAGTGAGACTTCATTGTAGTGCAGATTTCCTTTGCAAGCTTGCTTGGTTGGCCAAAAAGGGCGTATGCGTTTTTTCCTGAGGAAAAAACGCATACGCCCTTTTTGGCCAAGTGCATCATTGTGGACGTTCTGCCTCTTTTCCTATGCTTTCAATGCAATTCCAGTCTACCTCCTGAAATCGGTTTCCTGCAATTCTGCCCCGCTTTCAAGTCCTCTTGGCAGCCTTACTTCAGTATATTTTTGGACGATAGTTGTCATTTATAACTCTGCAGGTTTGTGAATTACAGTGCCCCTGAGCTCCTTTCTTCAACTCGTTTTCTTGTGAGCTGGCCGCAACACCGCAGGATGGCTTCAGGCCCTAATCTGGTTCCGGCACGGCACACTGAGCCTTTGGTTATTTCCTCTTCCTGGTGGGAAATGAGAGTTAAATTTGCCCGTCCAGACACCTCCAGCTAGTCTCTCATTGGTTCTCGCTATTCCTGTTCATCTTCCGCAGAAATTGCAAACTGGGCCAAACAGGAGGTTAAAGGGACTGACTCTCCAAGTCGGGAGAGTGTTAGTAAAGCATCTGGAATGTTGCACCCGAGTACCAGGGTACGAAAACTGAGACATATTTGAACACGTCTCCCGATCACATGGTTGATCATACTCTAGGTTCCACATGCATGTTTTAGCTGAAGGAAGAATACCTTAAACCTGGGTAGTTGAAACCCGTGGAATGGGTACCATGCAATATGACTTCAAAGGGTCTTCATTTGCTCACCGAACCTCTCCAATCCTATCACTGCTGCGTTTACGTCCCTGTACACATGCTTGATTCTCTTTCGGAGACATAGCAATCCATAGGTTTTAAGATACTTAAGAGTCAGGTACATTCTTAGGCGTTTAATATGCGGTGTTGAGTCCATTTCGTTGAGCAAGGAGTAGCTCTTGTCTATTCCATATTTGGCTTAAGGAACTTTATCTGTGCTCATTTCAATCTCTGGTTTTATGCAGCACCCCAACTCACCTTTATCCTTAAACATGCATAAGGTGGTTTTCTAAATTTGAGACCCTGTTCTGTTCTGTAATTCAGTTCCTGTGTAGCCAAGTTTACATTCCGTGTATTAGTGATATCTTATGATGTTTCTTTTTCTGTGTGACTTATTTCAGTTAGAATCATCGTACCTGAATCCACTCATTGTGCTGCTACGGGCCTGATGACATAGATTTCATTGCTGAGTGATACTGCATTGTACGTAAGTACCACAAGTTCTTTATCCATTTTTCACTTTCTGTGATATTGAACTTGTACGGTAAACGAGGTTCTTGTAAACAGAGGCGTCCCAAACATTGGGGTGGCTGTATCTTTTTGATTTTAATTTCCCTAAGCTATAGGACCATAAGTGGAAGTGCCCTAGGCTCTGTTGCTTTGTTTTTTAGATGTTTCAGGAAACACCATACACTTCTCCCGAGTGTCTGTTGGCAATTTACATCCCGCCCATCAGCATAACAAGGCTCCCAGTTCTCCATGGCCTGTCCTGCCTTTCTGGATTTTACACTTTTTTCAGATGGCCCTTTTGACCGGGGGGAAGTGAGACTTCATTGTAGTGCAGATTTCCTTTGCAAGCTTGCTTGGTTGGCCAAAAAGGGCGTATGCGTTTTTTCCTGAATATATTCAGGAAAAAACGCATACGCCCTTTTTGGCCAAGTGCATCATTGTGGACGTTCTGCCTCTTTTCCTATGCTTTCGATGCAATTCCAGTCTACCTCCTGAAATCGGTTTCCTGCAATTCTGCCCCGCTTTCAAGTCCTCTTGGCAGCCTTATTTCAGTATATTTTTGGACGATAGTTGTCATTTATAACTCTGCAGGTTTGTGAATTACAGTGCCCCTGAGCTCCTTTCTTCAACTCGCTTTCTTGTGAGCTGGCCGCAACACCGCAGGATGGCTTCAGGCCCTAATCTGGTTCCGGCACGGCACGCTGAGCCTTTGGTTATTTCCTCTTCCTGGTGGGAAATGAGAGTTAAATTTGCCCGTCCAGACACCTCCAGCTAGTCTCCCATTGGTTCTCGCTATTCCTGTTCATCTTCCGCAGAAATTGCAAACTGGGCCAAACAGGAGGTTAAAGGGACTGACTCTCCAAGTCGGGAGAGTGTTAGTAAAGCGTCTGGAATGTTGCACCCGAGTACCAGGGTACGAAAACTGAGACATATTTGAACACGTCTCCCGATCACATGGTTGATCATACTCTAGGTTCCACATGCATGTTTTAGCTGAAGGAAGAATACCTTAAACCTGGGTAGTTGAAACCCGTGTAATGGGTACCATGCAATATGACTTCAAAGGGTCTTCATTTGCTCACCGAACCTCTCCAATCCTATCACTGCTGCGTTTATGTCCCTGTACACATGCTTGATTCTCTTTTGGAGACATAGCAATCCATAGGTTTTAAGATACTTAAGAGTCAGGTACATTCTTAGGCGTTTAATATGCGGTGTTGAGTCCATTTCGTTGAGCAAGGAGTAGCTCTTGTCTATTCCATATTTGGCTTAAGGAACTTTATCTGTGCTCATTTCAATCTCTGGTTTTATGCAGCACCCCAACTCACCTTTCCCCTTAAACAAGCATAAGTTGGTTTTCTAAATTTGAGACCCTGTTCTGTTCTGTAATTCAGTTCCTGTGTAGCCAAGTTTACATTCCGTGTATTACTGATATCTTATGATGTTTCTTTTTCTGTGTGACTTATTTCAGTTAGAATCATCGTACCTGAATCCACTCATTGTGCTGCTACGGGCCTGATGACATAGATTTCACTGCTGAGTGATACTGCATTGTACGTAAGTACCACAAGTTCTTTATCCATTTTTCACTTTCTGTGATATTGAACTTGTACGGTAAACGAGGTTCTTGTAAACAGAGGCGTCCCAAACATTGGGGTGGCTGTATCTTTTTGATTTTAATTTCCCTAAGCTATAGGACCATAAGTGGAAGTGCCCTAGGCTCTGTTGCTTTGTTTTTTAGATGTTTCAGGAAACACCATACACTTCTCCCGAGTGTCTGTTGGCAATTTACATCCCGCCCATCAGCATAACAAGGCTCCCAGTTCTCCATGGCCTGTCCTGCCTTTCTGGATTTTACACTTTTTTCAGATGGCCCTTTTGACCGGGGGGAAGTGAGACTTCATTGTAGTGCAGATTTCCTTTGCAAGCTTGCTTGGTTGGCCAAAAAGGGCGTATGCGTTTTTTCCTGAATATATTCAGGAAAAAACGCATACGCCCTTTTTGGCCAAGTGCATCATTGTGGACGTTCTGCCTCTTTTCCTATGCTTTCAATGCAATTCCAGTCTACCTCCTGAAATCGGTTTCCTGCAATTCTGCCCCGCTTTCAAGTCCTCTTGGCAGCCTTACTTCAGTATATTTTTGGACGATAGTTGTCATTTATAACTCTGCAGGTTTGTGAATTACAGTGCCCCTGAGCTGCTTTCTTCAACTCGTTTTCTTGTGAGCTGGCCGCAACACCGCAGGATGGCTTCAGGCCCTAATCTGGTTCCGGCACGGCACGCTGAGCCTTTGGTTATTTCCTCTTCCTGGTGGGAAATGAGAGTTAAATTTGCCCGTCCAGACACCTCCAGCTAGTCTCTCATTGGTTCTCGCTATTCCTGTTCATCTTCCGCAGAAATTGCAAACTGGGCCAAACAGGAGGTTAAAGGGACTGACTCTCCAAGTCGGGAGAGTGTTAGTAAAGCGTCTGGAATGTTGCACCCGAGTACCAGGGTACGAAAACTGAGACATATTTGAACACGTCTCCCGATCACATGGTTGATCATACTCTAGGTTCCACATGCATGTTTTAGCTGAAGGAAGAATACCTTAAACCTGGGTAGTTGAAACCCGTGGAATGGGTACCATGCAATATGACTTCAAAGGGTCTTCATTTGCTCACCGAACCTCTCCAATCCTATCACTGCTGCGTTTACGTCCCTGTACACATGCTTGATTCTCTTTCGGAGACATAGCAATCCATAGGTTTTAAGATACTTAAGAGTCAGTTACATTCTTAGGCGTTTAATATGCGGTGTTGAGTCCATTTCGTTGAGCAAGGAGTAGCTCTTGTCTATTCCATATTTGGCTTAAGGAACTTTATCTGTGCTCATTTCAATCTCTGGTTTTATGCAGCACCCCAACTCACCTTTCCCCTTAAACAAGCATAAGTTGGTTTTCTAAATTTGAGACCCTGTTCTGTTCTGTAATTCAGTTCCTGTGTAGCCAAGTTTACATTCCGTGTATTACTGATATCTTATGATGTTTCTTTTTCTGTGTGACTTATTTCAGTTAGAATCATCGTACCTGAATCCACTCATTGTGCTGCTACGGGCCTGATGACATAGATTTCACTGCTGAGTGATACTGCATTGTACATAAGTACCACAAGTTCTTTATCCATTTTTCACTTTCTGTGATATTGAACTTGTACGGTAAACGAGGTTCTTGTAAACAGAGGCGTCCCAAACATTGGGGTGGCTGTATCTTTTTGATTTTAATTTCCCTAAGCTATAGGACCATAAGTGGAAGTGCCCTAGGCTCTGTTGCTTTGTTTTTTAGATGTTTCAGGAAACACCATACACTTCTCCCGAGTGTCTGTTGGCAATTTACATCCCGCCCATCAGCATAACAAGGCTCCCAGTTCTCCATGGCCTGTCCTGCCTTTCTGGATTTTACACTTTTTTCAGATGGCCCTTTTGACCGGGGGGAAGTGAGACTTCATTGTAGTGCAGATTTCCTTTGCAAGCTTGCTTGGTTGGCCAAAAAGGGCGTATGCGTTTTTTCCTGAGGAAAAAACGCATACGCCCTTTTTGGCCAAGTGCATCATTGTGGACGTTCTGCCTCTTTTCCTATGCTTTCAATGCAATTCCAGTCTACCTCCTGAAATCGGTTTCCTGCAATTCTGCCCCGCTTTCAAGTCCTCTTGGCAGCCTTACTTCAGTATATTTTTGGACGATAGTTGTCATTTATAACTCTGCAGGTTTGTGAATTACAGTGCCCCTGAGCTCCTTTCTTCAACTCGTTTTCTTGTGAGATGGCCGCAACACCGCAGGATGGCTTCAGGCCCTAATCTGGTTCCGGCACGGCACGCTGAGCCTTTGGTTATTTCCTCTTCCTGGTGGGAAATGAGAGTTAAATTTGCCCGTCCAGACACCTCCAGCTAGTCTCTCATTGGTTCTCGCTATTCCTGTTCATCTTCCGCAGAAATTGCAAACTGGGCCAAACAGGAGGTTAAAGGGACTGACTCTCCAAGTCGGGAGAGTGTTAGTAAAGCATCTGGAATGTTGCACCCGAGTACCAGGGTACGAAAACTGAGACATATTTGAACACGTCTCCCGATCACATGGTTGATCATACTCTAGGTTCCACATGCATGTTTTAGCTGAAGGAAGAATACCTTAAACCTGGGTAGTTGAAACCCGTGGAATGGGTACCATGCAATATGACTTCAAAGGGTCTTCATTTGCTCACCGAACCTCTCCAATCCTATCACTGCTGCGTTTACGTCCCTGTACACATGCTTGATTCTCTTTCGGAGACATAGCAATCCATAGGTTTTAAGATACTTAAGAGTCAGGTACATTCTTAGGCGTTTAATATGCGGTGTTGAGTCCATTTCGTTGAGCAAGGAGTAGCTCTTGTCTATTCCATATTTGGCTTAAGGAACTTTATCTGTGCTCATTTCAATCTCTGGTTTTATGCAGCACCCCAACTCACCTTTACCCTTAAACAAGCATAAGGTGGTTTTCTAAATTTGAGACCCTGTTCTGTTCTGTAATTCAGTTCCTGTGTAGCCAAGTTTACATTCCGTGTATTACTGATATCTTATGATGTTTCTTTTTCTGTGTGACTTATTTCAGTTAGAATCATCGTACCTGAATCCACTCATTGTGCTGCTACGGGCCTGATGACATAGATTTCACTGCTGAGTGATACTGCATTGTACGTAAGTACCACAAGTTCTTTATCCATTTTTCACTTTCTGTGATATTGAACTTGTACGGTAAACGAGGTTCTTGTAAACAGAGGCGTCCCAAACATTGGGGTGGCTGTATCTTTTTGATTTTAATTTCCCTAAGCTATAGGACCATAAGTGGAAGTGCCCTAGGCTCTGTTGCTTTGTTTTTTAGATGTTTCAGGAAACACCATACACTTCTCCGGAGTGTCTGTTGGCAATTTACATCCCGCCCATCAGCATAACAAGGCTCCCAGTTCTCCATGGCCTGTCCTGCCTTTCTGGATTTTACACTTTTTTCAGATGGCCCTTTTGACCGGGGGGAAGTGAGACTTCATTGTAGTGCAGATTTCCTTTGCAAGCTTGCTTGGTTGGCCAAAAAGGGCGTATGCGTTTTTTCCTGAATATATTCAGGAAAAAACGCATACGCCCTTTTTGGCCAAGTGCATCATTGTGGACGTTCTGCCTCTTTTCCTATGCTTTCGATGCAATTCCAGTCTACCTCCTGAAATCGGTTTCCTGCAATTCTGCCCCGCTTTCAAGTCCTCTTGGCAGCCTTACTTCAGTATATTTTTGGACGATAGTTGTCATTTATAACTCTGCAGGTTTGTGAATTACAGTGCCCCTGAGCTCCTTTCTTCAACTCGCTTTCTTGTGAGCTGGCCGCAACACCGCAGGATGGCTTCAGGCCCTAATCTGGTTCCGGCATGGCACGCTGAGCCTTTGGTTATTTCCTCTTCCTGGTGGGAAATGAGAGTTAAATTTGCCCGTCCAAACACCTCCAGCTAGTCTCTCATTGGTTCTCGCTATTCCTGTTCATCTTCCGCAGAAATTGCAAACTGGGCCAAACAGGAGGTTAAAGGGACTGACTCTCCAAGTCGGGAGAGTGTTAGTAAAGCGTCTGGAATGTTGCACCCGAGTACCAGGGTACGAAAACTGAGATATATTTGAACACGTCTCCCGATCACATGGTTGATCATACTCTAGGTTCCACATGCATGTTTTAGCTGAAGGAAGAATACCTTAAACCTGGGTAGTTGAAACCCGTGGAATGGGTACCATGCAATATGACTTCAAAGGGTCTTCATTTGCTCACCGAACCTCTCCAATCCTATCACTGCTGCGTTTATGTCCCTGTACACATGCTTGATTCTCTTTCGGAGACATAGCAATCCATAGGTTTTAAGATACTTAAGAGTCAGGTACACTCTTAGGCGTTTAATATGCGGTGTTGAGTCCATTTCGTTGAGCAAGGAGTAGCTCTTGTCTATTCCATATTTGGCTTAAGGAACTTTATCTGTGCTCATTTCAATCTCTGGTTTTATGCAGCACCCCAACTCACCTTTCCCCTTAAACAAGCATAAGTTGGTTTTCTAAATTTGAGACCCTGTTCTGTTCTGTAATTCAGTTCCTGTGTAGCCAAGTTTACATTCCGTGTATTACTGATATCTTATGATGTTTCTTTTTCTGTGTGACTTATTTCAGTTAGAATCATCGTACCTGAATCCACTCATTGTGCTGCTACGGGCCTGATGACATAGATTTCACTGCTGAGTGATACTGCATTGTACGTAAGTACCACAAGTTCTTTATCCATTTTTCACTTTCTGTGATATTGAACTTGTACGGTAAACGAGGTTCTTGTAAACAGAGGCGTCCCAAACATTGGGGTGGCTGTATCTTTTTGATTTTAATTTCCCTAAGCTATAGGACCATAAGTGGAAGTGCCCTAGGCTCTGTTGCTTTGTTTTTTAGATGTTTCAGGAAACACCATACACTTCTCCCGAGTGTCTGTTGGCAATTTACATCCCGCCCATCAGCATAACAAGGCTCCCAGTTCTCCATGGCCTGTCCTGCCTTTCTGGATTTTACACTTTTTTCAGATGGCCCTTTTGACCGGGGGGAAGTGAGACTTCATTGTAGTGCAGATTTCCTTTGCAAGCTTGCTTGGTTGGCCAAAAAGGGCGTATGCGTTTTTTCCTGAATATATTCAGGAAAAAACGCATACGCCCTTTTTGGCCAAGTGCATCATTGTGGACGTTCTGCCTCTTTTCCTATGCTTTCAATGCAATTCCAGTCTACCTCCTGAAATCGGTTTCCTGCAATTCTGCCCCGCTTTCAAGTCCTCTTGGCAGCCTTACTTCAGTATATTTTTGGACGATAGTTGTCATTTATAACTCTGCAGGTTTGTGAATTACAGTGCCCCTGAGCTCCTTTCTTCAACTCGCTTTCTTGTGAGCTGGCCGCAACACCGCAGGATGGCTTCAGGCCCTAATCTGGTTCCGGCACGGCACGCTGAGCCTTTGGTTATTTCCTCTTCCTGGTGGGAAATGAGAGTTAAATTTGCCCGTCCAGACACCTCCAGCTAGTCTCTCATTGGTTCTCGCTATTCCTGTTCATCTTCCGCAGAAATTGCAAACTGGGCCAAACAGGAGGTTAAAGGGACTGACTCTCCAAGTCGGGAGAGTGTTAGTAAAGCGTCTGGAATGTTGCACCCGAGTACCAGGGTACGAAAACTGAGATATATTTGAACACGTCTCCCGATCACATGGTTGATCATACTCTAGGTTCCACATGCATGTTTTAGCTGAAGGAAGAATACCTTAAACCTGGGTAGTTGAAACCCGTGGAATGGGTACCATGCAATATGACTTCAATGGGTCTTCATTTGCTCACCGAACCTCTCCAATCCTATCACTGCTGCGTTTATGTCCCTGTACACATGCTTGATTCTCTTTCGGAGACATAGCAATCCATAGGTTTTAAGATACTTAAGAGTCAGGTACATTCTTAGGCGTTTAATATGCGGTGTTGAGTCCATTTCGTTGAGCAAGGAGTAGCTCTTGTCTATTCCATATTTGGCTTAAGGAACTTTATCTGTGCTCATTTCAATCTCTGGTTTTATGCAGCACCCCAACTCACCTTTCCCCTTAAACAAGCATAAGTTGGTTTTCTAAATTTGAGACCCTGTTCTGTTCTGTAATTCAGTTCCTGTGTAGCCAAGTTTACATTCCGTGTATTACTGATATCTTATGATGTTTCTTTTTCTGTGTGACTTATTTCAGTTAGAATCATCGTACCTGAATTCACTCATTGTGCTGCTACGGGCCTGATGACATAGATTTCACTGCTGAGTGATACTGCATTGTACGTAAGTACCACAAGTTCTTTATCCATTTTTCACTTTCTGTGATATTGAACTTGTACGGTAAACGAGGTTCTTGTAAACAGAGGCGTCCCAAACATTGGGGTGGCTGTATCTTTTTGATTTTAATTTCCCTAAGCTATAGGACCATAAGTGGAAGTGCCCTAGGCTCTGTTGCTTTGTTTTTTAGATGTTTCAGGAAACACCATACACTTCTCCCGAGTGTCTGTTGGCAATTTACATCCCGCCCATCAGCATAACAAGGCTCCCAGTTCTCCATGGCCTGTCCTGCCTTTCTGGATTTTACACTTTTTTCAGATGGCCCTTTTGACCGGGGGGAAGTGAGACTTCATTGTAGTGCAGATTTCCTTTGCAAGCTTGCTTGGTTGGCCAAAAAGGGCGTATGCGTTTTTTCCTGAATATATTCAGGAAAAAACGCATACGCCCTTTTTGGCCAAGTGCATCATTGTGGACGTTCTGCCTCTTTTCCTATGCTTTCAATGCAATTCCAGTCTACCTCCTGAAATCGGTTTCCTGCAATTCTGCCCCGCTTTCAAGTCCTCTTGGCAGCCTTACTTCAGTATATTTTTGGACGATAGTTGTCATTTATAACTCTGCAGGTTTGTGAATTACAGTGCCCCTGAGCTCCTTTCTTCAACTCGCTTTCTTGTGAGCTGGCCGCAACACCGCAGGATGGCTTCAGGCCCTAATCTGGTTCCGGCACGGCACGCTGAGCCTTTGGTTATTTCCTCTTCCTGGTGGGAAATGAGAGTTAAATTTGCCCGTCCAGACACCTCCAGCTAGTCTCTCATTGGTTCTCGCTATTCCTGTTCATCTTCCGCAGAAATTGCAAACTGGGCCAAACAGGAGGTTAAAGGGACTGACTCTCCAAGTCGGGAGAGTGTTAGTAAAGCGTCTGGAATGTTGCACCCGAGTACCAGGGTACGAAAACTGAGATATATTTGAACACGTCTCCCGATCACATGGTTGATCATACTCTAGGTTCCACATGCATGTTTTAGCTGAAGGAAGAATACCTTAAACCTGGGTAGTTGAAACCCGTGGAATGGGTACCATGCAATATGACTTCAATGGGTCTTCATTTGCTCACCGAACCTCTCCAATCCTATCACTGCTGCGTTTATGTCCCTGTACACATGCTTGATTCTCTTTCGGAGACATAGCAATCCATAGGTTTTAAGATACTTAAGAGTCAGGTACACTCTTAGGCGTTTAATATGCGGTGTTGAGTCCATTTCGTTGAGCAAGGAGTAGCTCTTGTCTATTCCATATTTGGCTTAAGGAACTTTATCTGTGCTCATTTCAATCTCTGGTTTTATGCAGCACCCCAACTCACCTTTCCCCTTAAATAAGCATAAGTTGGTTTTCTAAATTTGAGACCCTGTTCTGTTCTGTAATTCAGTTCCTGTGTAGCCAAGTTTACATTCCGTGTATTACTGATATCTTATGATGTTTCTTTTTCTGTGTGACTTATTTCAGTTAGAATCATCGTACCTGAATCCACTCATTGTGCTGCTACGGGCCTGATGACATAGATTTCACTGCTGAGTGATACTGCATTGTACGTAAGTACCACAAGTTCTTTATCCATTTTTCACTTTCTGTGATATTGAACTTGTACGGTAAACGAGGTTCTTGTAAACAGAGGCGTCCCAAACATTGGGGTGGCTGTATCTTTTTGATTTTAATTTCCCTAAGCTATAGGACCATAAGTGGAAGTGCCCTAGGCTCTGTTGCTTTGTTTTTTAGATGTTTCAGGAAACACCATACACTTCTCCCGAGTGTCTGTTGGCAATTTACATACCGCCCATCAGCATAACAAGGCTCCCAGTTCTCCATGGCCTGTCCTGCCTTTCTGGATTTTACACTTTTTTCAGATGGCCCTTTTGACCGGGGGGAAGTGAGACTTCATTGTAGTGCAGATTTCCTTTGCAAGCTTGCTTGGTTGGCCAAAAAGGGCGTATGCGTTTTTTCCTGAATATATTCAGGAAAAAACGCATACGCCCTTTTTGGCCAAGTGCATCATTGTGGACGTTCTGCCTCTTTTCCTATGCTTTCGATGCAATTCCAGTCTACCTCCTGAAATCGGTTTCCTGCAATTCTGCCCCGCTTTCAAGTCCTCTTGGCAGCCTTACTTCAGTATATTTTTGGACGATAGTTGTCATTTATAACTCTGCAGGTTTGTGAATTACAGTGCCCCTGAGCTCCTTTCTTCAACCCGTTTTCTTGTGAGCTGGCCGCAACACCGCAGGATGGCTTCAGGCCCTAATCTGGTTCCGGCACGGCACGCTGAGCCTTTGGTTACTTCCTCTTCCTGGTGGGAAATGAGAGTTAAATTTGCCCGTCCAGACACCTCCAGCTAGTCTCTCATTGGTTCTCGCTATTCCTGTTCATCTTCCGCAGAAATTGCAAACTGGGCCAAACAGGAGGTTAAAGGGACTGACTCTCCAAGTCGGGAGAGTGTTAGTAAAGCGTCTGGAATGTTGCACCCGAGTACCAGGGTACGAAAACTGAGACATATTTGAACACGTCTCCCGATCACATGGTTGATCATACTCTAGGTTCCACATGCATGTTTTAGCTGAAGGAAGAATACCTTAAACCTGGGTAGTTGAAACCCGTGGAATGGGTACCATGCAATATGACTTCAAAGGGTCTTCATTTGCTCACCGAACCTCTCCAATCCTATCACTGCTGCGTTTACGTCCCTGTACACATGCTTGATTCTCTTTCGGAGACATAGCAATCCATAGGTTTTAAGATACTTAAGAGTCAGGTACACTCTTAGGCGTTTAATATGCGGTGTTGAGTCCATTTCGTTGAGCAAGGAGTAGCTCTTGTCTATTCCATATTTGGCTTAAGGAACTTTATCTGTGCTCATTTCAATCTCTGGTTTTATGCAGCACCCCAACTCACCTTTCCCCTTAAACAAGCATAAGTTGGTTTTCTAAATTTGAGACCCTGTTCTGTTCTGTAATTCAGTTCCTGTGTAGCCAAGTTTACATTCCGTGTATTACTGATATCTTATGATGTTTCTTTTTCTGTGTGACTTATTTCAGTTAGAATCATCGTACCTGAATCCACTCATTGTGCTGCTACGGGCCTGATGACATAGATTTCACTGCTGAGTGATACTGCATTGTACGTAAGTACCACAAGTTCTTTATCCATTTTTCACTTTCTGTGATATTGAACTTGTACGGTAAACGAGGTTCTTGTAAACAGAGGCGTCCCAAACATTGGGGTGGCTGTATCTTTTTGATTTTAATTTCCCTAAGCTATAGGACCATAAGTGGAAGTGCCCTAGGCTCTGTTGCTTTGTTTTTTAGATGTTTCAGGAAACACCATACACTTCTCCCGAGTGTCTGCTGGCAATGTACATCCCGCCCATCAGCATAACAAGGCTCCCAGTTCTCCATGGCCTGTCCTGCCTTTCTGGATTTTACACTTTTTTCAGATGGCCCTTTTGACCGGGGGGAAGTGAGACTTCATTGTAGTGCAGATTTCCTTTGCAAGCTTGCTTGGTTGGCCAAAAAGGGCGTATGCGTTTTTTCCTGAATATATTCAGGAAAAAACGCATACGCCCTTTTTGGCCAAGTGCATCATTGTGGACGTTCTGCCTCTTTTCCTATGCTTTCGATGCAATTCCAGTCTACCTCCTGAAATCGGTTTCCTGCAATTCTGCCCCGCTTTCAAGTCCTCTTGGCAGCCTTACTTCAGTATATTTTTGGACGATAGTTGTCATTTATAACTCTGCAGGTTTGTGAATTACAGTGCCCCTGAGCTCCTTTCTTCAACCCGTTTTCTTGTGAGCTGGCCGCAACACCGCAGGATGGCTTCAGGCCCTAATCTGGTTCCGGCACGGCACGCTGAGCCTTTGGTTATTTCCTCTTCCTGGTGGGAAATGAGAGTTAAATTTGCCCGTCCAGACACCTCCAGCTAGTCTCTCATTGGTTCTCGCTATTCCTGTTCATCTTCCGCAGAAATTGCAAACTGGGCCAAACAGGAGGTTAAAGGGACTGACTCTCCAAGTCGGGAGAGAGTTAGTAAAGCGTCTGGAATGTTGCACCCGAGTACCAGGGTACGAAAACTGAGACATATTTGAACACGTCTCCCGATCACATGGTTGATCATACTCTAGGTTCCACATGCATGTTTTAGCTGAAGGAAGAATACCTTAAACCTGGGTAGTTGAAACCCGTGGAATGGGTACCATGCAATATGACTTCAAAGGGTCTTCATTTGCTCACCGAACCTCTCCAATCCTATCACTGCTGCGTTTATGTCCCTGTACACATGCTTGATTCTCTTTCGGAGACATAGCAATCCATAGGTTTTAAGATACTTAAGAGTCAGGTACACTCTTAGGCGTTTAATATGCGGTGTTGAGTCCATTTCGTTGAGCAAGGAGTAGCTCTTGTCTATTCCATATTTGGCTTAAGGAACTTTATCTGTGCTCATTTCAATCTCTGGTTTTATGCAGCACCCCAACTCACCTTTCCCCTTAAACAAGCATAAGTTGGTTTTCTAAATTTGAGACCCTGTTCTGTTCTGTAATTCAGTTCCTGTGTAGCCAAGTTTACATTCCGTGTATTACTGATATCTTATGATGTTTCTTTTTCTGTGTGACTTATTTCAGTTAGAATCATCGTACCTGAATCCACTCATTGTGCTGCTACGGGCCTGATGACATAGATTTCACTGCTGAGTGATACTGCATTGTACGTAAGTACCACAAGTTCTTTATCCATTTTTCACTTTCTGTGATATTGAACTTGTACAGTAAACGAGGTTCTTGTAAACAGAGGCGTCCCAAACATTGGGGTGGCTGTATCTTTTTGATTTTAATTTCCCTAAGCTATAGGACCATAAGTGGAAGTGCCCTAGGCTCTGTTGCTTTGTTTTTTAGATGTTTCAGGAAACACCATACACTTCTCCCGAGTGTCTGTTGGCAATGTACATCCCGCCCATCAGCATAACAAGGCTCCCAGTTCTCCATGGCCTGTCCTGCCTTTCTGGATTTTACACTTTTTTCAGATGGCCCTTTTGACCGGGGGGAAGTGAGACTTCATTGTAGTGCAGATTTCCTTTGCAAGCTTGCTTGGTTGGCCAAAAAGGGCGTATGCGTTTTTTCCTGAATATATTCAGGAAAAAACGCATACGCCCTTTTTGGCCAAGTGCATCATTGTGGACGTTCTGCCTCTTTTCCTATGCTTTCGATGCAATTCCAGTCTACCTCCTGAAATCGGTTTCCTGCAATTCTGCCCCGCTTTCAAGTCCTCTTGGCAGCCTTACTTCAGTATATTTTTGGACGATAGTTGTCATTTATAACTCTGCAGGTTTGTGAATTACAGTGCCCCTGAGCTCCTTTCTTCAACTCGTTTTCTTGTGAGCTGGCCGCAACACCGCAGGATGGCTTCAGGCCCTAATCTGGTTCCGGCACGGCACGCTGAGCCTTTGGTTATTTCCTCTTCCTGGTGGGAAATGAGAGTTAAATTTGCCCGTCCAGACACCTCCAGCTAGTCTCTCATTGGTTCTCGCTATTCCTGTTCATCTTCCGCAGAAATTGCAAACTGGGCCAAACAGGAGGTTAAAGGGACTGACTCTCCAAGTCGGGAGAGTGTTAGTAAAGCGTCTGGAATGTTGCACCCGAGTACCAGGGTACGAAAACTGAGACATATTTGAACACGTCTCCCGATCACATGGTTGATCATACTCTAGGTTCCACATGCATGTTTTAGCTGAAGGAAGAATACCTTAAACCTGGGTAGTTGAAACCCGTGGAATGGGTACCATGCAATATGACTTCAAAGGGTCTTCATTTGCTCACCGAACCTCTCCAATCCTATCACTGCTGCGTTTACGTCCCTGTACACATGCTTGATTCTCTTTCGGAGACATAGCAATCCATAGGTTTTAAGATACTTAAGAGTCAGGTACATTCTTAGGCGTTTAATATGCGGTGTTGAGTCCATTTCGTTGAGCAAGGAGTAGCTCTTGTCTATTCCATATTTGGCTTAAGGAACTTTATCTGTGCTCATTTCAATCTCTGGTTTTATGCAGCACCCCAACTCACCTTGCCCCTTAAACAAGCATAAGTTGGTTTTCTAAATTTGAGACCCTGTTCTGTTCTGTAATTCAGTTCCTGTGTAGCCAAGTTTACATTCCGTGTATTACTGATATCTTATGATGTTTCTTTTTCTGTGTGACTTATTTCAGTTAGAATCATCATACCTGAATCCACTCATTGTGCTGCTACGGGCCTGATGACATAGATTTCACTGCTGAGTGATACTGCATTGTACGTAAGTACCACAAGTTCTTTATCCATTTTTCACTTTCTGTGATATTGAACTTGTACGGTAAACGAGGTTCTTGTAAACAGAGGCGTCCCAAACATTGGGGTGGCTGTATCTTTTTTATTTTAATTTCCCTAAGCTATAGGACCATAAGTGGAAGTGCCCTAGGCTCTGTTGCTTTGTTTTTTAGATGTTTCAGGAAACACCATACACTTCTCCCGAGTGTCTGTTGGCAATTTACATCCCGCCCATCAGCATAACAAGGCTCCCAGTTCTCCATGGCCTGTCCTGCCTTTCTGGATTTTACACTTTTTTCAGATGGCCCTTTTGACCGGGGGGAAGTGAGACTTCATTGTAGTGCAGATTTCCTTTGCAAGCTTGCTTGGTTGGCCAAAAAGGGCGTATGCGTTTTTTCCTGAATATATTCAGGAAAAAACGCATACGCCCTTTTTGGCCAAGTGCATCATTGTGGACGTTCTGCCTCTTTTCCTATGCTTTCGATGCAATTCCAGTCTACCTCCTGAAATCGGTTTCCTGCAATTCTGCCCCGCTTTCAAGTCCTCTTGGCAGCCTTACTTCAGTATATTTTTGGACGATAGTTGTCATTTATAACTCTGCAGGTTTGTGAATTACAGTGCCCCTGAGCTCCTTTCTTCAACTCGTTTTCTTGTGAGCTGGCCGCAACACCGCAGGATGGCTTCAGGCCCTAATCTGGTTCCGGCACGGCACGCTGAGCCTTTGGTTATTTCCTCTTCCTGGTGGGAAATGAGAGTTAAATTTGCCCGTCCAGACACCTCCAGCTAGTCTCTCATTGGTTCTCGCTATTCCTGTTCATCTTCCGCAGAAATTGCAAACTGGGCCAAACAGGAGGTTAAAGGGACTGACTCTCCAAGTCGGGAGAGTGTTAGTAAAGCGTCTGGAATGTTGCACCCGAGTACCAGGGTACGAAAACTGAGACATATTTGAACACGTCTCCCGATCACATGGTTGATCATACTCTAGGTTCCACATGCATGTTTTAGCTGAAGGAAGAATACCTTAAACCTGGGTAGTTGAAACCCGTGGAATGGGTACCATGCAATATGACTTCAAAGGGTCTTCATTTGCTCACCGAACCTCTCCAATCCTATCACTGCTGCGTTTATGTCCCTGTACACATGCTTGATTCTCTTTCGGAGACATAGCAATCCATAGGTTTTAAGATACTTAAGAGTCAGGTACACTCTTAGGCGTTTAATATGCGGTGTTGAGTCCATTTCGTTGAGCAAGGAGTAGCTCTTGTCTATTCCATATTTGGCTTAAGGAACTTTATCTGTGCTCATTTCAATCTCTGGTTTTATGCAGCACCCCAACTCACCTTTCCCCTTAAACAAGCATAAGTTGGTTTTCTAAATTTGAGACCCTGTTCTGTTCTGTAATTCAGTTCCTGTGTAGCCAAGTTTACATTCCGTGTATTACTGATATCTTATGATGTTTCTTTTTCTGTGTGACTTATTTCAGTTAGAATCATCGTACCTGAATCCACTCATTGTGCTGCTACGGGCCTGATGACATAGATTTCACTGCTGAGTGATACTGCATTGTACGTAAGTACCACAAGTTCTTTATCCATTTTTCACTTTCTGTGATATTGAACTTGTACGGTAAACGAGGTTCTTGTAAACAGAGGCGTCCCAAACATTGGGGTGGCTGTATCTTTTTGATTTTAATTTCCCTAAGCTATAGGACCATAAGTGGAAGTGCCCTAGGCTCTGTTGCTTTGTTTTTTAGATGTTTCAGGAAACACCATACACTTCTCCCGAGTGTCTGTTGGCAATGTACATCCCGCCCATCAGCATAACAAGGCTCCCAGTTCTCCATGGCCTGTCCTGCCTTTCTGGATTTTACACTTTTTTCAGATGGCCCTTTTGACCGGGGGGAAGTGAGACTTCATTGTAGTGCAGATTTCCTTTGCAAGCTTGCTTGGTTGGCCAAAAAGGGCGTATGCGTTTTTTCCTGAATATATTCAGGAAAAAACGCATACGCCCTTTTTGGCCAAGTGCATCATTGTGGACGTTCTGCCTCTTTTCCTATGCTTTCGATGCAATTCCAGTCTACCTCCTGAAATCGGTTTCCTGCAATTCTGCCCCGCTTTCAAGTCCTCTTGGCAGCCTTACTTCAGTATATTTTTGGACGATAGTTGTCATTTATAACTCTGCAGGTTTGTGAATTACAGTGCCCCTGAGCTCCTTTCTTCAACTCGTTTTCTTGTGAGCTGGCCGCAACACCGCAGGATGGCTTCAGGCCCTAATCTGGTTCCGGCACGGCACGCTGAGCCTTTGGTTATTTCCTCTTCCTGGTGGGAAATGAGAGTTAAATTTGCCCGTCCAGACACCTCCAGCTAGTCTCTCATTGGTTCTCGCTATTCCTGTTCATCTTCCGCAGAAATTGCAAACTGGGCCAAACAGGAGGTTAAAGGGACTGACTCTCCAAGTCGGGAGAGTGTTAGTAAAGCGTCTGGAATGTTGCACCCGAGTACCAGGGTACGAAAACTGAGACATATTTGAACACGTCTCCCGATCACATGGTTGATCATACTCTAGGTTCCACATGCATGTTTTAGCTGAAGGAAGAATACCTTAAACCTGGGTAGTTGAAACCCGTGGAATGGGTACCATGCAATATGACTTCAAAGGGTCTTCATTTGCTCACCGAACCTCTCCAATCCTATCACTGCTGCGTTTACGTCCCTGTACACATGCTTGATTCTCTTTCGGAGACATAGCAATCCATAGGTTTTAAGATACTTAAGAGTCAGGTACATTCTTAGGCGTTTAATATGCGGTGTTGAGTCCATTTCGTTGAGCAAGGAGTAGCTCTTGTCTATTCCATATTTGGCTTAAGGAACTTTATCTGTGCTCATTTCAATCTCTGGTTTTATGCAGCACCCCAACTCACCTTTCCCCTTAAACAAGCATAAGGTGGTTTTCTAAATTTGAGACCCTGTTCTGTTCTGTAATTCAGTTCCTGTGTAGCCAAGTTTACATTCCGTGTATTACTGATATCTTATGACGTTTCTTTTTCTGTGTGACTTATTTCAGTTAGAATCATCGTACCTGAATCCACTCATTGTGCTGCTACGGGCCTGATGACATAGATTTCACTGCTGAGTGATACTGCATTGTACGTAAGTACCACAAGTTCTTTATCCATTTTTCACTTTCTGTGATATTGAACTTGTACGGTAAACGAGGTTCTTGTAAACAGAGGCGTCCCAAACATTGGGGTGGCTGTATCTTTTTGATTTTAATTTCCCTAAGCTATAGGACCATAAGTGGAAGTGCCCTAGGCTCTGTTGCTTTGTTTTTTAGATGTTTCAGGAAACACCATACACTTCTCCCGAGTGTCTGTTGGCAATGTACATCCCGCCCATCAGCATAACAAGGCTCCCAGTTCTCCATGGCCTGTCCTGCCTTTCTGGATTTTACACTTTTTTCAGATGGCCCTTTTGACCGGGGGGAAGTGAGACTTCATTGTAGTGCAGATTTCCTTTGCAAGCTTGCTTGGTTGGCCAAAAAGGGCGTATGCGTTTTTTCCTGAATATATTCAGGAAAAAACGCATACGCCCTTTTTGGCCAAGTGCATCATTGTGGACGTTCTGCCTCTTTTCCTATGCTTTCGATGCAATTCCAGTCTACCTCCTGAAATCGGTTTCCTGCAATTCTGCCCCGCTTTCAAGTCCTCTTGGCAGCCTTACTTCAGTATATTTTTGGACGATAGTTGTCATTTATAACTCTGCAGGTTTGTGAATTACAGTGCCCCTGAGCTCCTTTCTTCAACTCGCTTTCTTGTGAGCTGGCCGCAACACCGCAGGATGGCTTCAGGCCCTAATCTGGTTCCGGCACGGCACGCTGAGCCTTTGGTTATTTCCTCTTCCTGGTGGGAAATGAGAGTTAAATTTGCCCGTCCAGACACCTCCAGCTAGTCTCTCATTGGTTCTCGCTATTCCTGTTCATCTTCCGCAGAAATTGCAAACTGGGCCAAACAGGAGGTTAAAGGGACTGACTCTCCAAGTCGGGAGAGTGTTAGTAAAGCGTCTGGAATGTTGCACCCGAGTACCAGGGTACGAAAACTGAGACATATTTGAACACGTCTCCCGATCACATGGTTGATCATACTCTAGGTTCCACATGCATGTTTTAGCTGAAGGAAGAATACCTTAAACCTGGGTAGTTGAAACCCGTGGAATGGGTACCATGCAATATGACTTCAAAGGGTCTTCATTTGCTCACCGAACCTCTCCAATCCTATCACTGCTGCGTTTACGTCCCTGTACACATGCTTGATTCTCTTTCGGAGACATAGCAATCCATAGGTTTTAAGATACTTAAGAGTCAGGTACATTCTTAGGCGTTTAATATGCGGTGTTGAGTCCATTTCGTTGAGCAAGGAGTAGCTCTTGTCTATTCCATATTTGGCTTAAGGAACTTTATCTGTGCTCATTTCAATCTCTGGTTTTATGCAGCACCCCAACTCACCTTTCCCCTTAAACAAGCATAAGTTGGTTTTCTAAATTTGAGACCCTGTTCTGTTCTGTAATTCAGTTCCTGTGTAGCCAAGTTTACATTCCGTGTATTACTGATATCTTATGATGTTTCTTTTTCTGTGTGACTTATTTCAGTTAGAATCATCGTACCTGAATCCACTCATTGTGCTGCTACGGGCCTGATGACATAGATTTCACTGCTGAGTGATACTGCATTGTACGTAAGTACCACAAGTTCTTTATCCATTTTTCACTTTCTGTGATATTGAACTTGTACGGTAAACGAGGTTCTTGTAAACAGAGGCGTCCCAAACATTGGGGTGGCTGTATCTTTTTGATTTTAATTTCCCTAAGCTATAGGACCATAAGTGGAAGTGCCCTAGGCTCTGTTGCTTTGTTTTTTAGATGTTTCAGGAAACACCATACACTTCTCCCGAGTGTCTGTTGGCAATGTACATCCCGCCCATCAGCATAACAAGGCTCCCAGTTCTCCATGGCCTGTCCTGCCTTTCTGGATTTTACACTTTTTTCAGATGGCCCTTTTGACCGGGGGGAAGTGAGACTTCATTGTAGTGCAGATTTCCTTTGCAAGCTTGCTTGGTTGGCCAAAAAGGGCGTATGCGTTTTTTCCTGAATATATTCAGGAAAAAACGCATACGCCCTTTTTGGCCAAGTGCATCATTGTGGACGTTCTGCCTCTTTTCCTATGCTTTCGATGCAATTCCAGTCTACCTCCTGAAATCGGTTTCCTGCAATTCTGCCCCGCTTTCAAGTCCTCTTGGCAGCCTTACTTCAGTATATTTTTGGACGATAGTTGTCATTTATAACTCTGCAGGTTTGTGAATTACAGTGCCCCTGAGCTCCTTTCTTCAACTCGTTTTCTTGTGAGCTGGCCGCAACACCGCAGGATGGCTTCAGGCCCTAATCTGGTTCCGGCACGGCACGCTGAGCCTTTGGTTATTTCCTCTTCCTGGTGGGAAATGAGAGTTAAATTTGCCCGTCCAGACACCTCCAGCTAGTCTCTCATTGGTTCTCGCTATTCCTGTTCATCTTCCGCAGAAATTGCAAACTGGGCCAAACAGGAGGTTAAAGGGACTGACTCTCCAAGTCGGGAGAGTGTTAGTAAAGCGTCTGGAATGTTGCACCCGAGTACCAGGGTACGAAAACTGAGACATATTTGAACACGTCTCCCGATCACATGGTTGATCATACTCTAGGTTCCACATGCATGTTTTAGCTGAAGGAAGAATACCTTAAACCTGGGTAGTTGAAACCCGTGGAATGGGTACCATGCAATATGACTTCAAAGGGTCTTCATTTGCTCACCGAACCTCTCCAATCCTATCACTGCTGCGTTTATGTCCCTGTACACATGCTTGATTCTCTTTCGGAGACATAGCAATCCATAGGTTTTAAGATACTTAAGAGTCAGGTACACTCTTAGGCGTTTAATATGCGGTGTTGAGTCCATTTCGTTGAGCAAGGAGTAGCTCTTGTCTATTCCATATTTGGCTTAAGGAACTTTATCTGTGCTCATTTCAATCTCTGGTTTTATGCAGCACCCCAACTCACCTTTCCCCTTAAACAAGCATAAGTTGGTTTTCTAAATTTGAGACCCTGTTCTGTTCTGTAATTCAGTTCCTGTGTAGCCAAGTTTACATTCCGTGTATTACTGATATCTTATGATGTTTCTTTTTCTGTGTGACTTATTTCAGTTAGAATCATCGTACCTGAATCCACTCATTGTGCTGCTACGGGCCTGATGACATAGATTTCACTGCTGAGTGATACTGCATTGTACGTAAGTACCACAAGTTCTTTATCCATTTTTCACTTTCTGTGATATTGAACTTGTACGGTAAACGAGGTTCTTGTAAACAGAGGCGTCCCAAACATTGGGGTGGCTGTATCTTTTTGATTTTAATTTCCCTAAGCTATAGGACCATAAGTGGAAGTGCCCTAGGCTCTGTTGCTTTGTTTTTTAGATGTTTCAGGAAACACCATACACTTCTCCCGAGTGTCTGTTGGCAATGTACATCCCGCCCATCAGCATAACAAGGCTCCCAGTTCTCCATGGCCTGTCCTGCCTTTCTGGATTTTACACATTTTTCAGATGGCCCTTTTGACCGGGGGGAAGTGAGACTTCATTGTAGTGCAGATTTCCTTTGCAAGCTTGCTTGGTTGGCCAAAAAGGGCGTATGCGTTTTTTCCTGAATATATTCAGGAAAAAACGCATACGCCCTTTTTGGCCAAGTGCATCATTGTGGACGTTCTGCCTCTTTTCCTATGCTTTCGATGCAATTCCAGTCTACCTCCTGAAATCGGTTTCCTGCAATTCTGCCCCGCTTTCAAGTCCTCTTGGCAGCCTTACTTCAGTATATTTTTGGACGATAGTTGTCATTTATAACTCTGCAGGTTTGTGAATTACAGTGCCCCTGAGCTCCTTTCTTCAACTCGTTTTCTTGTGAGCTGGCCGCAACACCGCAGGATGGCTTCAGGCCCTAATCTGGTTCCGGCACGGCACGCTGAGCCTTTGGTTATTTCCTCTTCCTGGTGGGAAATGAGAGTTAAATTTGCCCGTCCAGACACCTCCAGCTAGTCTCTCATTGGTTCTCGCTATTCCTGTTCATCTTCCGCAGAAATTGCAAACTGGGCCAAACAGGAGGTTAAAGGGACTGACTCTCCAAGTCGGGAGAGTGTTAGTAAAGCGTCTGGAATGTTGCACCCGAGTACCAGGGTACGAAAACTGAGACATATTTGAACACGTCTCCCGATCACATGGTTGATCATACTCTAGGTTCCACATGCATGTTTTAGCTGAAGGAAGAATACCTTAAACCTGGGTAGTTGAAACCCGTGGAATGGGTACCATGCAATATGACTTCAAAGGGTCTTCATTTGCTCACCGAACCTCTCCAATCCTATCACTGCTGCGTTTACGTCCCTGTACACATGCTTGATTCTCTTTCGGAGACATAGCAATCCATAGGTTTTAAGATACTTAAGAGTCAGGTACATTCTTAGGCGTTTAATATGCGGTGTTGAGTCCATTTCGTTGAGCAAGGAGTAGCTCTTGTCTATTCCATATTTGGCTTAAGGAACTTTATCTGTGCTCATTTCAATCTCTGGTTTTATGCAGCACCCCAACTCACCTTTCCCCTTAAACAAGCATAAGTTGGTTTTCTAAATTTGAGACCCTGTTCTGTTCTGTAATTCAGTTCCTGTGTAGCCAAGTTTACATTCCGTGTATTACTGATATCTTATGATGTTTCTTTTTCTGTGTGACTTATTTCAGTTAGAATCATCGTACCTGAATCCACTCATTGTGCTGCTACGGGCCTGATGACATAGATTTCACTGCTGAGTGATACTGCATTGTACGTAAGTACCACAAGTTCTTTATCCATTTTTCACTTTCTGTGATATTGAACTTGTACGGTAAACGAGGTTCTTGTAAACAGAGGCGTCCCAAACATTGGGGTGGCTGTATCTTTTTGATTTTAATTTCCCTAAGCTATAGGACCATAAGTGGAAGTGCCCTAGGCTCTGTTGCTTTGTTTTTTAGATGTTTCAGGAAACACCATACACTTCTCCCGAGTGTCTGTTGGCAATGTACATCCCGCCCATCAGCATAACAAGGCTCCCAGTTCTCCATGGCCTGTCCTGCCTTTCTGGATTTTACACTTTTTTCAGATGGCCCTTTTGACCGGGGGGACGTGAGACTTCATTGTAGTGCAGATTTCCTTTGCAAGCTTGCTTGGTTGGCCAAAAAGGGCGTATGCGTTTTTTCCTGAATATATTCAGGAAAAAACGCATACGCCCTTTTTGGCCAAGTGCATCATTGTGGACGTTCTGCCTCTTTTCCTATGCTTTCGATGCAATTCCAGTCTACCTCCTGAAATCGGTTTCCTGCAATTCTGCCCCGCTTTCAAGTCCTCTTGGCAGCCTTACTTCAGTATATTTTTGGACGATAGTTGTCATTTATAACTCTGCAGGTTTGTGAATTACAGTGCCCCTGAGCTCCTTTCTTCAACTCGTTTTCTTGTGAGCTGGCCGCAACACCGCAGGATGGCTTCAGGCCCTAATCTGGTTCCGGCACGGCACGCTGAGCCTTTGGTTATTTCCTCTTCCTGGTGGGAAATGAGAGTTAAATTTGCCCGTCCAGACACCTCCAGCTAGTCTCTCATTGGTTCTCGCTATTCCTGTTCATCTTCCGCAGAAATTGCAAACTGGGCCAAACAGGAGGTTAAAGGGACTGACTCTCCAAGTCGGGAGAGTGTTAGTAAAGCGTCTGGAATGTTGCACCCGAGTACCAGGGTACGAAAACTGAGACATATTTGAACACGTCTCCCGATCACATGGTTGATCATACTCTAGGTTCCACATGCATGTTTTAGCTGAAGGAAGAATACCTTAAACCTGGGTAGTTGAAACCCGTGGAATGGGTACCATGCAATATGACTTCAAAGGGTCTTCATTTGCTCACCGAACCTCTCCAATCCTATCACTGCTGCGTTTACGTCCCTGTACACATGCTTGATTCTCTTTCGGAGACATAGCAATCCATAGGTTTTAAGATACTTAAGAGTCAGGTACATTCTTAGGCGTTTAATATGCGGTGTTGAGTCCATTTCGTTGAGCAAGGAGTAGCTCTTGTCTATTCCATATTTGGCTTAAGGAACTTTATCTGTGCTCATTTCAATCTCTGGTTTTATGCAGCACCCCAACTCACCTTTCCCCTTAAACAAGCATAAGTTGGTTTTCTAAATTTGAGACCCTGTTCTGTTCTGTAATTCAGTTCCTGTGTAGCCAAGTTTACATTCCGTGTATTACTGATATCTTATGATGTTTCTTTTTCTGTGTGACTTATTTCAGTTAGAATCATCGTACCTGAATCCACTCATTGTGCTGCTACGGGCCTGATGACATAGATTTCACTGCTGAGTGATACTGCATTGTACGTAAGTACCACAAGTTCTTTATCCATTTTTCACTTTCTGTGATATTGAACTTGTACGGTAAACGAGGTTCTTGTAAACAGAGGCGTCCCAAACATTGGGGTGGCTGTATCTTTTTGATTTTAATTTCCCTAAGCTATAGGACCATAAGTGGAAGTGCCCTAGGCTCTGTTGCTTTGTTTTTTAGATGTTTCAGGAAACACCATACACTTCTCCCGAGTGTCTGTTGGCAATGTACATCCCGCCCATCAGCATAACAAGGCTCCCAGTTCTCCATGGCCTGTCCTGCCTTTCTGGATTTTACACTTTTTTCAGATGGCCCTTTTGACCGGGGGGAAGTGAGACTTCATTGTAGTGCAGATTTCCTTTGCAAGCTTGCTTGGTTGGCCAAAAAGGGCGTATGCGTTTTTTCCTGAATATATTCAGGAAAAAACGCATACGCCCTTTTTGGCCAAGTGCATCATTGTGGACGTTCTGCCTCTTTTCCTATGCTTTCGATGCAATTCCAGTCTACCTCCTGAAATCGGTTTCCTGCAATTCTGCCCCGCTTTCAAGTCCTCTTGGCAGCCTTACTTCAGTATATTTTTGGACGATAGTTGTCATTTATAACTCTGCAGGTTTGTGAATTACAGTGCCCCTGAGCTCCTTTCTTCAACCCGCTTTCTTGTGAGCTGGCCGCAACACCGCAGGATGGCTTCAGGCCCTAATCTGGTTCCGGCACGGCACGCTGAGCCTTTGGTTATTTCCTCTTCCTGGTGGGAAATGAGAGTTAAATTTGCCCGTCCAGACACCTCCAGCTAGTCTCTCATTGGTTCTCGCTATTCCTGTTCATCTTCCGCAGAAATTGCAAACTGGGCCAAACAGGAGGTTAAAGGGACTGACTCTCCAAGTCGGGAGAGTGTTAGTAAAGCGTCTGGAATGTTGCACCCGAGTACCAGGGTACGAAAACTGAGACATATTTGAACACGTCTCCCGATCACATGGTTGATCATACTCTAGGTTCCACATGCATGTTTTAGCTGAAGGAAGAATACCTTAAACCTGGGTAGTTGAAACCCGTGGAATGGGTACCATGCAATATGACTTCAAAGGGTCTTCATTTGCTCACCGAACCTCTCCAATCCTATCACTGCTGCGTTTACTTCCCTGTACACATGCTTGATTCTCTTTCGGAGACATAGCAATCCATAGGTTTTAAGATACTTAAGAGTCAGGTACACTCTTAGGCGTTTAATATGCGGTGTTGAGTCCATTTCGTTGAGCAAGGAGTAGCTCTTGTCTATTCCATATTTGGCTTAAGGAACTTTATCGGTGCTCATTTCAATCTCTGGTTTTATGCAGCACCCCAACTCACCTTTCCCCTTAAACAAGCATAAGTTGGTTTTCTAAATTTGAGACCCTGTTCTGTTCTGTAATTCAGTTCCTGTGTAGCCAAGTTTACATTCCGTGTATTAGTGATATCTTATGATGTTTCTTTTTCTGTGTGACTTATTTCAGTTAGAATCATCGTACCTGAATCCACTCATTGTGCTGCTACGGGCCTGATGACATAGATTTCACTGCTGAGTGATACTGCATTGTACGTAAGTACCACAAGTTCTTTATCCATTTTTCACTTTCTGTGATATTGAACTTGTACGGTAAACGAGGTTCTTGTAAACAGAGGCGTCCCAAACATTGGGGTGGCTGTATCTTTTTGATTTTAATTTCCCTAAGCTATAGGACCATAAGTGGAAGTGCCCTAGGCTCTGTTGCTTTGTTTTTTAGATGTTTCAGGAAACACCATACACTTCTCCCGAGTGTCTGTTGGCAATTTACATCCCGCCCATCAGCATAACAAGGCTCCCAGTTCTCCATGGCCTGTCCTGTCTTTCTGGATTTTACACTTTTTTCAGATGGCCCTTTTGACCGGGGGGAAGTGAGACTTCATTGTAGTGCAGATTTCCTTTGCAAGCTTGCTTGGTTGGCCAAAAAGGGCGTATGCGTTTTTTCCTGAATATATTCAGGAAAAAACGCATAAGCGCTTTTTGGCCAAGTGCATTCTTGTGGACCTTCTGCCTCTTTTCCTATGCTTTCAATGCAATTCCAGTCTACATCCTGAAATCGGTTTCCTGCAATTCTGCCCCGCTTTCAACTCCTTTTGGCAGCCTTACTTCAGTATATTTTTGGACGATAGCTGTCATTTATAACTCTGCAGGTTTGTGAATTACAGTGCCCCTGAGCTCCTTTCTTCAACTCGCTTTCTTGTGACCTGGCCGCAACACCGCAGGATGGCTTCAGGCCCTAATCTGGTTCCAGCACGGCACGCTGAGCCTTTGGTTATTTCCTCTTCCTGGTGGGAAATGAGAGTTAAATTTGCCCGTCCAGACACCTCCAGCTAGTCTCTCATCGGTTCTCGCTATTCCTGTTCATCTTCCGCAGAAATTGCAAACTGGGCCAAACAGGAGGTTAAAGGGACTGACTCTCCAAGTCGGGAGAGTGTTAGTAAAGCGTCTGGAATGTTGCGCCCGAGTACCAGGGTACGAAAACTGAGACATATTTGAACACGTCCCCCGATCACATGGTTGATCATACTCTAGGTTCCACATGCATGTTTTAGCTGAAGGAAGAATACCTTAAACCTGGGTAGTTGAAACCCGTGGAATGGGTACCATGCAATATGACTTCAAAGGGTCTTCATTTGCTCACCGAACCTCTCCAATCCTATCACTGCTGCGTTTATGCCCCTGTACACACGCTTGATTCTCTTTCAGACATAGCCATCCATACGTTTTAAGATTCTTACTAGTCAGGTATATTCTTTGGCGTTTAATATGGGGTGTTGAGTCCATTTCGTTGAGCAAGGAGTAGCTCTTGTCTATTCCATATTTGGCTTAAGGAACTTTATCTGTGCTCATTTCAATCTCTGGTTTTATGCAGCACCCCAACTCACCTTTACCCTTAAGCAAGCATAAGTTGGTTTTCTAAATTGGAGACCCTGTTCTGTTCTGTAATTCAGTTCCTGAGTAGCCAAGTTTACATTCCGTGTATTACTGATATCTTATGATGTTTCTTTTTCTGTGTGACTTATTTCAGTTAGAATCATCATACCTGAATCCACTCATTGTGCTGCTAAGGGCCTGATGACATAGATTTCATTGCTGAGTGATATTGCATTGTATGTAAGTACCACAACTTCTTTATCCATTTTTCACTTTCTGCGATATTGAACTTGTACCGTAAACGAGGTTCTTGTAAACAGAGCCGTCCCAAACTTTGGGGTGGCTGTGTCTTTTTAATTTTAATTTCCCTAATCTATAGGACCATAAGTGGAAGTGCCCTAGGCTCTGTTGCTTTGTTTTTTAGATGTTTCAGGAAACACCATACACTTCTCCCGAGTGTCTGTTGGCAATTTCCATCCCGCCCATCAGCATAAGAAGGCTCCCAGTTCTCCATGCCCTGTCGTGCCTTTATGGATTTTACACTTTTTTCAGATGGCCCTTTTGACCGGGGGGAAGTGAGACTTCATTGTAGTGCAGATTTCCTTTGCAAGCTTGCTTGGTTGGCCAAAAAGTGTGTATGCGTTTTTTCCTGAATATATTCAGGAAAAAACACATACGCCCTTTTTGGCCAAGTGCATCATTGTCGAGGTTCTGACTCTCTTCATATGTTTTCAATGCAATTCCAGTCTACCTCCTGAAATCGGTTTCCTGCACTTCTGCCTTGCTTTCAATGTCTCTTCATAGCCTTACCTCAATATATTTTTTGAAAATAGTTGGCCTTTATAACTCTGCAGGTTTTTGAATTGCGGTGGCCCTTAGCCCCACTTTTCAGCTCTTATTTTTGTGGTCTTGCCCCATAACCACAGGATTCCTTGAAGCCCTATTTTTCTTCTGGGGCACCTTGCTGTGCCGTTGGTTAATTCTTCTTACTGATGTGGCGTTAGAGTGACATGTGCCCATTGAAACCGCTACAGCTTGTTTCTCACTGGTTCCCCCTATTCCCATTCATCCTCCACACTTGCAGACTGTGCGATACCAGAACTTAAAGGCATTGACTCCATGTGGGGATGTTGTTAGTAAAGCGGCTGGAATGTCGATCCGCAGCCCCAGGAGAGGAAAAATGAGGTGCGTTTTAGAAACCTTTCCCGATCATATGGTATACCAGTCGCTGGGTTTCCCAAGCATGGTTTAGCTGTAGGAAGATTCCCTTCAACCTGGAGTGTTGGGACCCTTGGACTGAGTAGCATGAAGTATTGCATTAAACTTTCGGCAGTTGCTCACCAAAGCTCACCAATCCTCTCAGCCCCAAGTGTCCAGCCTTATGTCTTATCCAGCTGTGGGTTTATATGTGGTCAATCCAGGTTGCAATCCAGGTTGCATCACAGCCCCTGAGCGAATTTTGTAAGAATTTTTCTCTCTTTCATTGTTTCAGCGTTTTCTTTTTAAAATTTATTTCTATAATGGGGTTTAGCTCATTTTCACTGCTGTGTTTGTGCCGCTCTGCACACACTTGATTCCCTTATGGAGATATATCAATACATGGGTTTTAAGATTCTTATTACTCAGATATATTTCTCTGCGGTGTATAGGGTGTGTTGAGGCCAGTTCATTGAGCAAGGTGTAGATCTTGTCTAATACCTATTTGGTTTATTGAATGGTATCTGTGCTAATTTCAAACTCTGGTTTTATGCATCACCCTACCTCTCCTTTCCCCTTAAGCTGACATAAGTGTGTTTTCTAAATGTGAGACACTGTTCTGTTCTGTAATTCATTTCTTGTGCAGCCATATTTACCCTCCCTCTATAAGTGATATCTTATGATATGTTTCTTTTTCTGTTTGACTTATTTCAAGTAGTATTATCGGACCTAAATCCACTCTTTATCCTTCTACTAGCCTTATTACATTGATTTCATGGTGAAGAGATATTCCATTGTACATAAGTACCACATCTTCTTTATCCATTGTTCTCTTTCCTGGGATATTTAAGGTGTACTGAAGTTGAGGTTCTTGTAAACAGAGTAGCCCTAAACTGTGGTGTGCTTGTGTCTTGTTGATTTTTAGACTTCCCTAGATATACTCCCATGATTGGAAGTGTCCTATGCTCTGTAGCTCTGTTTTTTAGATGATTTAGGAACCACCATACACTTCTCCAGAGTGGCTCTCGGCAGTTCACACACTGCCCATCAGCGTATAAAGGCTCCCTGTTCTCCATGGCCTGTCCTGCCTTTCTGGATTTTACACTTTTTTAGGATGGCCCTTTTGACCGGTGGGAAGTGAGACTTCTTTGTTGTGCACATTTGCATTGCTTACTTGCTTCGTTGCCCATAAAGTGCGTATGCGTTTTTTCCTGGATATAATCAGGAAAAAACGCATACGCCCTTTTGGGCCAACTGCATCATTGTCGAAATTCTGCCGCTTTTCATGTGCATTAAAGACGAGTCCAATCTATCTCTTGAAATCTGTTTCTTGCAATTCTGTCTTGCATTCAGATCCTCTTCTTTGCCTTACCTCAACATATTTTTGGACATTAGTTTTCATTTATAACTCTGCAGGTTTGTGAATTGCAGTGACCCTGAGCTCCATTTTTTAAGTTGCTCTTTTGTGAGCTGGCCTCAAACCCGCAGGATTGCTTCAGGCCCTATTTTGGCTCCGGCGAGGCAGGCTGAGCCTTTCTTTAATTCTTATTCTTAATGGGAAATTAGAGTGATATGTGCCCGTCCAAACCCCTACAACTATTCTCTCATTGGTTCCCCCTCTTCCCGTTCATCCTCCTCACAATTTGCAAAATGTGTGAAACAGAAGTTTAAATGTGCTGATTCTCCAAGTGGGGAGATTCTAAGTAACATGGCTGGAATGGTGAACAGGAGCACCAGGAGAGGATAAATGAGGTGCATTTTAGACACATCTCCCGATCACATGGTGTACAGTCCTCTGGGTTTTCCATGCATGTTTAAGCTGTAGGAAGATCCCTTGAACCTGCAGATTTGGGACCCATTGAATGGGTACCAGGTAGTATTACTTTAAAGGGTGTGCATTTCCTCACCCAACCTCACATTCCTCTTAGCGCAAACAGTTTCCAGCCTTATGTCTCATCCTGCTGTGGGTCTAGATGTGTTCAATCCATGTTGCATCACCGTCCCTGAGGAAAAGTTGTAAGAGGTTTTCTCTGTCTCTCTGTCGTTTATTTTTTTCAATTTATTACTATATTGGTTACAGCTGATTTTCAAAGCTCTGTTTCTTGCTGCTGTACATCCACTTGATTCACGTACAGAGAGTCATCAATAAATTCTTTTTCAGATTCTTACCAGTCGTATATATTCTTTTCCGGTGACTTGAGTGTGCTGAGTGCAGTTCTTTTAGCTACTGTGTAGGCCTTGTTGATTATCAGTTTGGTATTTGGAATGGTATCTTTGCTAATTTCAACCTCCTGGATGATGCCTCACCCCTCCCCACCTTTCCCGTTTAGCAGCCTTATGCGTGTTTTCTACATATTTGACTATGTTTTTGTTTTGTAATTTATTTCATGTGTAGCCATTTTGGATTCCACCTTTAAGTGATATCTTATGATATGTGTCTTTTTCTTTTTGAATTCTGTCACTTAGAATGATCATACGTAACTCCTCCGGAGTTGTTACAACTGGCCATATTTCATTGATTTCCAGGCTGAATAATATTCCACTCTACCTAAGTACCACATCTCTATCCAGTTTTTCCCTCCAGAGACATTTAAGTTATATCCTAGTCGAGGATCTTTTAAACAGAGAGGGGGTAAACATTGGGGTGCCTGTGTCCTCTCGATTTTTGTTTTTCCCAAGATATACGCCCATGAGTGCAAGGGCCCTATGCTCTGTAGCTCATTTTTTAGATGCTTTAGTAAACACAATACACTTCTCCAGAATGGCCGTTGGCAATATACATTTCCACTATAAGTCTCACAGGGCTCCCTCTTCTCGTTGCCCTGTCCTGCATTTCTGTTGTTTACGCTTTATGAGGATGGCTCTTCTGACTGATGCGAAGTGATATCTTTTGTAGTATTGACTTCCAGTGCCCACCTGTTTGGTTGGCTAAAAAAGTGTATGCCCTTTTCTTGAATATATACAGAAAAAAACGCATACACCCTTTTTGGCCAACTGCAATGTTGGCAATGTTGGCAATGTTCAGCTCCTTTTCTTGTGCTTAATGGCGAGTCCTTTCTACCTCCTCAAATCCCTTTCCTGCCATTCTCCCTTGCTTACAAGTCCTTTTCTCTGACTTTCCTCAAGACATTTTTCAGTGATGGATATTTTCAACTCTGCAGTTTTGTGAATTTTACTGCCCCTGAGTTCCATTGTTCAACTTGTGTTTATGGGAACTGGCCACAAAGCAGCGGGATTTCCTCAAGCCCTATACTGTTTCCATGGGCAACCCTAGCCTTTGGTCAATTCGTCTTCCTGATTGGAAATTAGAGTGACATGTGCCTGTCTGAACACCTAGGACTTGTCTCTCATTGTTCTTCATCCTTCCGCTTCATCCTCTGGACAAATTCCAAACTGTACGCAACAGGATGTTGACAGTGCTGACATCTCCAAGTGGGGAGACTGTTAGTAAAGACGCTGGAGGGGTGAACCCGAGCACCAGGAGATGAGGAGATGAGATGCCTTTTCCAAACTCTTCCCGATCAGACGGTATACCATCCTCTGGGTGTGACAGACATGTTTTAGCAGTAGGAAGAGTCCCATTCATGTAAGGAGAACACCAGGGCTTTTTCAAAATCAGTGTCTCCCCGAAACCCAAACTGGGGAAGTTTTTAAGCTACGGCTACACATATGTTCATTAAGGGCCTTGGGAAGTAGGCAGAGTCCAAACTTTAGATGATTGAAGTCTTCAGGGTCAGAAGCACTCACCACCAGCTTCCCTTAGGCTACACTTTAACTATCATTGATAGATGATGTCAATAAAAATATCTATTCTTTTTCAGATTATTTCCCCTTATAGGTTATTGCAAAATGTTGAGTGTAGTTCCCTGTGCTATACAGTAGTTCCTTGTTGATGATTTATTTTATACATAGCAGTGTGTATGTGTTAATTCCAAACTGTTAATTTATCCCTCCTCCCACCTTTCCCCTTTGGTAATAATAAATTATAAGATTTTATACTTCTCAGAAATGGGGGAGCTGAAAGAGAGGTATCATTTTCAATGGAAAAGCATTTAAAACAAGATTGAAGGTTTAACCAAGATTATTAGATGTACATCCTTGGAAAGAAATCACTTCGTTTCTCTAATATTGACCTGACAAATAAGACAAACCTTTTCACTGAACTTGCTTATAAAAAGTGATGGAAATATCAAATGGAAGTGTTAGAAACATCTTATTTTACCCGAGCCTTATACACTGTTCTATGTTAACTACAGTTTGGCTCACACATCTGTTCATTGAGGTTACAATAGTCTCAATTTCTGTTACTGATCCTCCAGAGTGGACCCCAACAAGTGTCCCCCTGCCCAGTGTCATTGGGGCCAACAGATCGAGACTGAGTTTGGTTCACAAGCAAAGGAAACTTTATATTTTGATCAGAGAATGGAGAGGTGAGAGCATGCACTACCCCGTGGGCTGTGGGCTGGGCTGCTGTGTAGAGATCCTGTCAGAGTCAGTGGGAGGGAGGGAGGCGGCAGAGCTCTCGAGGGCCGGGTTGGCTGTAGCTCAGGCTCTATATCGTGGAGTCTGCACTGGGCCCCAGGAGCTGAGGTGTCGACCCAGCCATTCTGCACTAGGAAATCTGGTCTGAAGTGCCGGGTGTGGAACCTCTGCATGCGGGACCCTAGGAGCACGTGAAATTAGACAAAGCACAAAGGATAAAAAAGGTTAGACTTGACTTTATTGCCCAGATTCTATTTTTATCTCCCAGGGATTTTTAATGGGCTTTGCTGGGGACAAACCCCTCCTCTGCCTTTTGTCCCGTTCCTCATTCTTGGAGTGCTGAGGGTGCAGACCCTTCTTCTGTAACTGCTGAGTGCTGAGTTGGGAGCCCTCATACCCTGGGGCGAGGGTCAGAGCTTCTCCCCAGCAGCCTCCCGGTGACGTTGATTGTCCCCAGGACCCCTGCCTCCCTGCTCGTCCACCTGAGCACCAGCATTGGAAGTGTTATAGATTCTAATGACCTTTAAGGGTCCAGGAAAGAGATGTGCAGAGACGCTGTGGGGGCCGGTTTCACCCCGCCCCACATTTGTTCGGCCACCTTAGGCTGACCGTTTCTGCCAGCCTAGATGCTCTGACCAGTAGTCTGCGCTTTCTTCAATTAGGCCCCTGAATTAACGTACAAACAGCACCAGGTGTCAGAGCCCTGCCCGCTCAACTCCCAGACAGTCCAGGGTCAGTGGTGATAAGGACCATGATGGTTACTGAGTCAACAGCCTTTTGAAGTAAACAGGAGTCCAGCCGGTCTTATTGGCCACCATCATCACGGTGTCTGTAGGCTTTTCTATGGTGACAGTGTGGTATACTGTTCCCCCGCCAAGATTATTAGCTCCCCTCTGGGTGCAGTAAGTCCTACAAGCAGTAGTCTACTCTTTTGGGACACACTCTTGTTGTTTTATGAGAGAAACTCCAGGTCAAGTGATGTTCACACGAGTCGTCATGGTGCCCTGTTGCCCCCGGTTATCTCTCTGGATGTTGGAGTTGGAGGGCCTCCTCACTCGAGGTCGGTGTGCCCACGGAGCGAACCCTGCAACTTCAGGGCATAGTTGGTGGTTAGGATCACCACGTGGGGTCCTTTTCCCGTAGGAGGGAGGTGGCCTTTTGGGCTGCTGATTTCCAGGTTTTTAGATACCGCCAGTATCTTGGCCAGATGTGGCAGTGGGCCAAGCTCCTTAGTGACCGTAGTTTATCCTACCTGGATGGCATTCTTGCATTGTTCCATTTCAAGTGGTCCCAGTTTTTGCACTAATTCTCCAATGGCGATTCACCTTTCACTGGGAATGTAAAGGTCAAAGGGTTTAGCTAAATTAGGGAGTTCCAGGGCAAGGGTCTGAATTGACTGCTCTTTCCATTCTTGAAAGGCCACTTCTGGATTCTATTCAAAAGGATCATCATCTTTTCCTTTCAGTGTTTCATATAGAGGCCCAGCTAGTAGACTGTAGTTAGGGATCCAGAAGCAGCAAACCCTGGCCTCCCCAGGAACCCCTAAGCTGTCTTCTAGTTTTAGAAAGGGGTAAGGCTGAAAATGGTTTCTTCCCTTTCCTGGGATGGGCTTCTCTGACCTTGTGTGAGAATGAAGCCCAGGCAGGTCACCGCAGTCTGTGATATTTGAGCTTTTTCTTGGACAACTTCTATCCTTTATTGGCTTGGTAGTTCAGAGGCCTCCTTAGTAGGGCTGGCGATCAGAATGTCGTCTGCATATTGAAGGAGGGTTTCCTTTTCCAGAGGTAGAACTTTTAGGTCTTTAGCTAAGCTTTCCCCAAAGACGGTGTGGGAATTTTTGCACCCTTGGGGCCAGACGGCCCGGAAGTATTGTTTTAGTTGTATGTTGAGTCCTGCCACTCACAAGCCAAAATTTCTTGTGACTCTGGGACTAATGGAATACAAAAGAAGGCATCATTGAAGACTAATACAGAATACCATGTCCTGGTGGTTGGTAGAATGACCAGCAGGGTGTAGGAATTAGGAGCAACTGGAGGTATATCCTCGGTGGCTTCACTGACTGTCCTGACATCCTTTACCAGGTCCCCAGCAGCCCATGGGGCTCTCGTGGTCAGACCAATCGCAGAATATGGAGCTCACCTGGGCAGGTACCCCACCCCCACCCCAGCCCACGGGGCTCTTGTGATCAGGCCCCTCCCAGGATACAGAGCTACCCTTGCAGGTACCCTGGCAGGGCTGGGCACACAGGAACCGTGCACATAGCCCTCATTGCAGAGCACCCCCAGCTCACCTGTCGCTCAGAGCTGACACAGAGCACCTCAGAGCAGGACTTGAACTAACAAACAGCAGCTGCGACAGGTCTGTGACCCTGGGCATCACTCCGTGAGGCCTCCCTCCACCTGGTCTTCCAGAGACTTCCACTGCACCCGGGGCACCAGGCCTCTGTCTCCAACCACCACCCACCCCTCCTTTCCCTGACTCCTGGGTTCCTCTCATTAGGAGAGGGTTTTCTTGAAGTTGTCTCCCACTCATGGGCCAGATAAAATGATTAGAAAACAAGCCAAAGCTGCAGCCCCTTGTCTATCCTGACTCTCAGGAGCCCACACCTGTTCCTTGGACCTGGCCGGTTCAGCAAGTTCCATTTTCTGCAACTGTGAGCCCCTGAGGGGTGATGATTGGCTGACCTGGGCAGCCTTACCGTGCCGGCCAGCCCTCCCCAGGTGTGCCTGGGTTGAGATCAATATAAATACCACTCCAGGCAGCAAGAGCCCCTGCAGCCGTGCCTGACGCCATTTTCTCTGCCCTGTCAGCAGTCTCGGGGCTGGGCTGGTGGGAGGGAGTGAGAGGCCACGGCTTTGTGGGTGGCCCAGTGTGAGTGGGGCTCTGCTGGACTTTCTGCAGCAGTTGCCAGGCTGCCACCTGCTAAAGAAGAGGATGTGTCACCCATACCTGCTGCTGGAATTTCTCCCTGGGCAGAGGTGAGGAAGGAAAAAAGCAGTGGGGGCAGGGACAGGACGGGTATCTCAGGCAGGGAAATGGAAATCTTCCAGAAGAGCACCCAGGGCCAGGACCATCCTGGCTGGCCTGCAGGCACCAAGTCGGCCGGCATGCTGTCACTCGTGTGGCTCTATGGCCCTTCCTCTAGGCTTTCAAGTCCTTGTATATATTCAGGTGTTTTACCTGGGACGGGTGGGAATAGTTCAGCAGCAACTGGCCTGGGGCTCAGCTCACGTTTACTCACAGATGCCTCGGCACGGTGCCCCAGCTTTGCAATGAGGACGCTTGTTGCGTGGGGGCTGCTGGCTGAATGGGAGACGATTCCCCACCACTGACCAACTTCAGAATTGTTTACAACTGGAGCAAGTGCCCTGATACGGTTTTCCTCTGTGTAACTGGTGGGTTCTGTGTTTTTTTCTCTTTTTCGTTTTTGGTTCAAGGTAGATTTTATTCCTCTTTTTTGTATTTACAGATATAAGCATGGAAATAATTTATTCATATAAATACATGTATGTGCAGGGAATAATTGTTTTTTCTGTTTTATTTTTTAAATTTTATTTCTTTTTAATTTTGAATTTTATTTTATATTTTTATACAGCAGGTTCTTATTGGTTATCTATTTTATACATATAAATGTATACATGCCAATCCCAGTCTCTCAACTCCTCCCACCACCACCCCCCCAACAGCTTTCCCCCCTTGTTGTCCATACGTTTGTTGTCTACATCTGTTGCTCTATTTATGCCTTGCAAAATGGTTAATCTGTACAGTTTTTCTAGGTTCCACATATATGCATGAATATACCAGATTTGTTTTTCTCTTTCTGACTTACTTCACTCTGTATGACAGTCTCTAGATCCATCGACGTCTCTACAAATGACCCAATTTCATTCCTTTTCATGGCTTAGTAATATTCCATTTTATATATGTACCACAGCTTTATGCATTCGTCTGTCTGTGGGCATTTAGGTTGCTTCCATTACCTCGATATTGTAAATAGTGATGCAATGAACATTGCGGTGAATGACTCTTTTTGATTTATGGTTTTGTCTGGGTATATGTCCAGTACTGGGATTGCTGTATCATATGGTAATTCTATTGTTAGTTTCTTAAGAAATTCCATATTGTTCTCCATAATGACTGTATCAATTTATATTCCCAACAATAGTGGAAGAGGGTTCCTTTTCTCCACACTCTTTCCAGCATTATTTGTTTGTAGATTTTCTATGATGCCTATTCTACCAGGTGTGAGGTGATACCTCATTGTTGAATCCATTTCGTTGAGCAAGGGGTAGGTCTTGTCTATTACATATTTGGCTTATGGAACGGTATCTGTGCTAATTTCAAACTCTGCTTTTATGCAGCACCCCAACTCACCTTCCCCCTTAAGCAAGCATAAGTTGGTTTTCTAAATTTGAGACCCTGTTCTGTTTTGTAATTCAGTTCATGTGTAGCCAAGTTCACATTCCACGTATTAGTGATACCTTATGATGTTTCTTTTTCTGTGTGACTTATTTCACTTAGAATCATCGTGCCTCAATCCACTCATTATGCTGGTACGGGCCTGGTGACATAGATTACATTGCTGAGTGGTATTCTGTTGTACATAAGTACCGCAACTTCTTTATCCATTATTTGCTCTCTGGGATATTTAACTTGTGCCGCAGAAGAGATTCCTGTAAAAAGAGCCGTCCCAAATTTTGGGGTGGCTGTGTCTTTTTGATTTTAATTTCCCTAAGCTATAGGACCATAAGTGGAAGTGCCCTAGGCTCTGTTGCTTTGTTTTTTAGATGTTTCAGGAAACACCATACACTTCTACAGAGCTGCTGTTGGGAATTTACATCCCGCCCATCAGCATAACAAGGCTCCCAGTTCTCCGTGGCCTGTTCTGCCTTTCTGGATTTTACACTTTTTTCAGATGGCCCTTTTGACCGGGGGGAAGTGAGACTTCATTGTAGTGCAGATTTCCTTTGCAAGCTTGCTTGGTTGGCCAAAAAGGGCGTATGAGTTTTCTCCTGAATATATTCAGGAAAAAACACATACGCCCTTTTTAGCCAAGTGCATCATTGTCGACGTTCTTCCTCTTTTCCTGTGTTTTAAATGCAATCCAATTCCGATTCCTCCTGAAATCGGTTTCCTGCAATTCTGCCCCGCATTCAAGTCCTCTTGGCAGCCCTACTTCAGTATATTTTCGGACAATAGCTGTCATTTATAAATCTGCAGGTTTGTGAATTACAGTGCCCCTGAGCTCCTTTCTTCAACTCGCTTTCTTTTGAGCTGGCCACAACACCGCAGGATTGCTTCAGGCCCTAATCTGGTTCCGGCACGGCATGCTGAGCCTTTGGTTTATTCCTCTTCCCTATGGGAAATGAGAGTTAAATTTGCCCGTCCAGACACCTCCAGCTAGTCTCTCATTGGTTCTCGCTATTCCTGTTCATCTTCCGCAGAAATTGCAAACTGGGCCAAACAGGAGGTTAAAGGGACTGACTCTCCAAGTTGGGAGAGTGTTAGTAAAGCGTCTGGAATGTTGCACCCGAGTACCAGGGAACGAAAAGTGAGACACATTTGAACACGTTTCTCGATCACACGGTGGATCATACTCTGGGTTCCACATGCATGTTTTAGCTGAAGGAAGAATCTCTTAAACCTGGAGAGTTGAGACCCATGGAATGGGTACCATGCAATATGACTTCAAAGGGTCTGCATTTGCTCACCGAACCTCTCCAATCCTATCACTGCTGAGTTTATGCCCCTGTACACATGCTTGATTCTCTTTCGGAGACATAGCAATCCATAGGTTTTAAGATACTTACTAGTGAGGTACATTCTTAGGCGTTTAATATGCGGTGTTGAGTCCATTTCGTTGAGCAAGGAGTAGCTCTTGTCTATTCCATATTTGGCTTAAGGAACTTTATCTGTGCTCATTTCAATCTCTGGTTTTATGCAGCACCCCAACTCACCTTTCCCCTTAAACAAGCATAAGTTGGTTTTCTAAATTTGAGACCCTGTTCTGTTCTGTAATTCAGTTCCTGTGTAGCCAAGTTTACATTCCGTGTGTTAGTGATATCTTATGATGTTTCTGTTTCTGTGTGACTTATTTCAGTTAGAATCATCGTACCTGAATCCACTCATTATGCTGCTACGGGCCTGATGACATAGATTTCATTGCTGAGTGATACTGCATTGTACGTAAGTACCACAAGTTCTTTATCCATTTTTCACTTTCTGTGATATTGAACTTGTACGGTAAACGAGGTTCTTGTAAACAGAGGCGTCCCAAACATTGGGGTGGCTGTATCTTTTTGATTTTAATTTCCCTAAGCTATAGGACCATAAGTGGAAGTGCCCTAGGCTCTGTTGCTTTGTTTTTTAGATGTTTCAGGAAACACCATACACTTCTCCCGAGTGTCTGTTGGCAATTTACATCCCGCCCATCAGCATAACAAGGCTCCCAGTTCTCCAGGGCCTGTCCTGCCTTTCTGGATTTTACACTTTTTGCAGATGGCCCTTTTGACCGGGGGGAAGTGAGACTTCATTGTAGTGCAGATTTCCTTTGCAAGCTTGCTTGGTTGGCCAAAAAGGGCGTATGCGTTTTTTCCTGAATATATTCAGGAAAAAACGCATACGCCCTTTTTGGCCAAGTGCATCATTGTGGACGTTCTGCCTCTTTTCCTATGCTTTCGATGCAATTCCAGTCTACCTCCTGAAATCGGTTTCCTGCAATTCTGCCCCGCTTTCAAGTCCTCTTGGCAGCCTTACTTCAGTATATTTTTGGACGATAGTTGTCATTTATAACTCTGCAGGTTTGTGAATTACAGTGCCCCTGAGCTCCTTTCTTCAACTCGTTTTCTTGTGAGCTGGCCGCAACACCGCAGGATGGCTTCAGGCCCTAATCTGGTTCCGGCACGGCACGCTGAGCCTTTGGTTATTTCCTCTTCCTGGCGGGAAATGAGAGTTAAATTTGCCCGTCCAGACACCTCCAGCTAGTCTCTCATTGGTCTCGCTATTCCTGTTCATCTTCCGCAGAAATTGCAAACTGGGCCAAACAGGAGGTTAAAGGGACTGACTCTCCAAGTCGGGAGAGTGTTAGTAAAGCGTCTGGAATGTTGCACCCGAGTACCAGGGTACGAAAACTGAGACATATTTGAACACGTCTCCCGATCACATGGTTGATCATACTCTAGGTTCCACATGCATGTTTTAGCTGAAGGAAGAATACCTTAAACCTGGGTAGTTGAGACCCGTGGAATGGGTACCATGCAATATGACTTCAAAGGGTCTTCATTTGCTCACCGAACCTCTCCAATCCTATCACTGCTGCGTTTATGTCCCTGTACACATGCTTGATTCTCTTTCGGAGACATAGCAATCCATAGGTTTTAAGATACTTAAGAGTCAGGTACATTCTTAGGCGTTTAATATGCGGTGTTGAGTCCATTTCGTTGAGCAAGGAGTAGCTCTTGTCTATTCCATATTTGGCTTAAGGAACTTTATCTGTGCTCATTTCAATCTCTGGTTTTATGCAGCACCCCAACTCACCTTTCCCCTTAAATAAGCATAAGTTGGTTTTCTAAATTTGAGACCCTGTTCTGTTCTGTAATTCAGTTCCTGTGTAGCCAAGTTTACATTCCGTGTATTACTGATATCTTATGATGTTTCTTTTTCTGTGTGACTTATTTCAGTTAGAATCATCGTACCTGAATCCACTCATTGTGCTGCTACGGGCCTGATGACATAGATTTCACTGCTGAGTGATACTGCATTGTACGTAAGTACCACAAGTTCTTTATCCATTTTTCACTTTCTGTGATATTGAACTTGTACGGTAAACGAGGTTCTTGTAAACAGAGGCGTCCCAAACATTGGGGTGGCTGTATCTTTTTGATTTTAATTTCCCTAAGCTATAGGACCATAAGTGGAAGTGCCCTAGGCTCTGTTGCTTTGTTTTTTAGATGTTTCAGGAAACACCATACACTTCTCCCGAGTGTCTGTTGGCAATTTACATCCCGCCCATCAGCATAACAAGGCTCCCAGTTCTCCATGGCCTGTCCTGCCTTTCTGGATTTTACACTTTTTTCAGATGGCCCTTTTGACCGGGGGGAAGTGAGACTTCATTGTAGTGCAGATTTCCTTTGCAAGCTTGCTTGGTTGGCCAAAAAGGGCGTATGCGTTTTTTCCTGAATATATTCAGGAAAAAACACATACGCCCTTTTTGGCCAAGTGCATCATTTTGGACGTTCTGCCTCTTTTCCTATGCTTTCGATGCAATTCCAGTCTACCTCCTGAAATCGGTTTCCTGCAATTCTGCCCCGCTTTCAAGTCCTCTTGGCAGCCTTACTTCAGTATATTTTTGGACGATAGTTGTCATTTATAACTCTGCAGGTTTGTGAATTACAGTGCCCCTGAGCTCCTTTCTTCAACTCGTTTTCTTGTGAGCTGGCCGCAACACCGCAGGATGGCTTCAGGCCCTAATCTGGTTCCGGCACGGCACGCTGAGCCTTTGGTTATTTCCTCTTCCTGGTGGGAAATGAGAGTTAAATTTGCCCGTCCAGACACCTCCAGCTAGTCTCTCATTGGTTCTCGCTATTCCTGTTCATCTTCCGCAGAAATTGCAAACTGGGCCAAACAGGAGGTTAAAGGGACTGACTCTCCAAGTCGGGAGAGTGTTAGTAAAGCGTCTGGAATGTTGCACCCGAGTACCAGGGTACGAAAACTGAGACATATTTGAACACGTCTCCCGATCACATGGTTGATCATACTCTAGGTTCCACATGCATGTTTTAGCTGAAGGAAGAATACCTTAAACCTGGGTAGTTGAAACCCGTGGAATGGGTACCATGCAATATGACTTCAAAGGGTCTTCATTTGCTCACCGAACCTCTCCAATCCTATCACTGCTGCGTTTATGTCCCTGTACACATGCTTGATTCTCTTTCGGAGACATAGCAATCCATAGGTTTTAAGATACTTAAGAGTCAGGTACATTCTTAGGCGTTTAATATGCGGTGTTGAGTCCATTTCGTTGAGCAAGGAGTAGCTCTTGTCTATTCCATATTTGGCTTAAGGAACTTTATCTGTGCTCATTTCAATCTCTGGTTTTATGCAGCACCCCAACTCACCTTTCCCCTTAAACAAGCATAAGTTGGTTTTCTAAATTTGAGACCCTGTTCTGTTCTGTAATTCAGTTCCTGTGTAGCCAAGTTTACATTCCGTGTATTACTGATATCTTATGATGTTTCTTTTTCTGTGTGACTTATTTCAGTTAGAATCATCGTACCTGAATCCACTCATTGTGCTGCTACGGGCCTGATGACATAGATTTCACTGCTGAGTGATACTGCATTGTACGTAAGTACCACAAGTTCTTTATCCATTTTTCACTTTCTGTGATATTGAACTTGTACGGTAAACGAGGTTCTTGTAAACAGAGGCGTCCCAAACATTGGGGTGGCTGTATCTTTTTGATTTTAATTTCCCTAAGCTATAGGACCATAAGTGGAAGTGCCCTAGGCTCTGTTGCTTTGTTTTTTAGATGTTTCAGGAAACACCATACACTTCTCCCGAGTGTCTGTTGGCAATTTACATCCCGCCCATCAGCATAACAAGGCTCCCAGTTCTCCATGGCCTGTCCTGCCTTTCTGGATTTTACACTTTTTTCAGATGGCCCTTTTGACCGGGGGGAAGTGAGACTTCATTGTAGTGCAGATTTCCTTTGCAAGCTTGCTTGGTTGGCCAAAAAGGGCGTATGCGTTTTTTCCTGAATATATTCAGGAAAAAACGCATACGCCCTTTTTGGCCAAGTGCATCATTGTGGACGTTCTGCCTCTTTTCCTATGCTTTCAATGCAATTCCAGTCTACCTCCTGAAATCGGTTTCCTGCAATTCTGCCCCGCTTTCAAGTCCTCTTGGCAGCCTTACTTCAGTATATTTTTGGACGATAGTTGTCATTTATAACTCTGCAGGTTTGTGAATTACAGTGCCCCTGAGCTCCTTTCTTCAACTCGCTTTCTTGTGAGCTGGCCGCAACACCGCAGGATGGCTTCAGGCCCTAATCTGGTTCTGGCACGGCACGCTGAGCCTTTGGTTATTTCCTCTTCCTGGTGGGAAATGAGAGTTAAATTTGCCCGTCCAGACACCTCCAGCTAGTCTCTCATTGGTTCTCGCTATTCCTGTTCATCTTCCGCAGAAATTGCAAACTGGGCCAAACAGGAGGTTAAAGGGACTGACTCTCCAAGTCGGGAGAGTGTTAGTAAAGCGTCTGGAATGTTGCACCCGAGTACCAGGGTACGAAAACTGAGACATATTTGAACACGTCTCCCGATCACATGGTTGATCATACTCTACGTTCCACATGCATGTTTTAGCTGAAGGAAGAATACCTTAAACCTGGGTAGTTGAAACCCGTGGAATGGGTACCATGCAATATGACTTCAAAGGGTCTTCATTTGCTCACCGAACCTCTCCAATCCTATCACTGCTGCGTTTATGTCCCTGTACACATGCTTGATTCTCTTTCGGAGACATAGCAATCCATAGGTTTTAAGATACTTAAGAGTCAGGTACATTCTTAGGCGTTTAATATGCGGTGTTGAGTCCATTTCGTTGAGCAAGGAGTAGCTCTTGTCTATTCCATATTTGGCTTAAGGAACTTTATCTGTGCTCATTTCAATCTCTGGTTTTATGCAGCACCCCAACTCACCTTTCCCCTTAAACAAGCATAAGTTGGTTTTCTAAATTTGAGACCCTGTTCTGTTCTGTAATTCAGTTCCTGTGTAGCCAAGTTTACATTCCGTGTATTACTGATATCTTATGATGTTTCTTTTTCTGTGTGACTTATTTCAGTTAGAATCATCGTACCTGAATCCACTCATTGTGCTGCTACGGGCCTGATGACATAGATTTCACTGCTGAGTGATACTGCATTGTACGTAAGTACCACAAGTTCTTTATCCATTTTTCACTTTCTGTGATATTGAACTTGTACGGTAAACGAGGTTCTTGTAAACAGAGGCGTCCCAAACATTGGGGTGGCTGTATCTTTTTGATTTTAATTTCCCTAAGCTATAGGACCATAAGTGGAAGTGCCCTAGGCTCTGTTGCTTTGTTTTTTAGATGTTTCAGGAAACACCATACACTTCTCCCGAGTGTCTGTTGGCAATTTACATCCCGCCCATCAGCATAACAAGGCTCCCAGTTCTCCATGGCCTGTCCTGCCTTTCTGGATTTTACACTTTTTTCAGATGGCCCTTTTGACCGGGGGGAAGTGAGACTTCATTGTAGTGCAGATTTCCTTTGCAAGCTTGCTTGGTTGGCCAAAAAGGGCGTATGCGTTTTTTCCTGAATATATTCAGGAAAAAACGCATACGCCCTTTTTGGCCAAGTGCATCATTGTGGACGTTCTGCCTCTTTTCCTATGCTTTCAATGCAATTCCAGTCTACCTCCTGAAATCGGTTTCCTGCAATTCTGCCCCGCTTTCAAGTCCTCTTGGCAGCCTTACTTCAGTATATTTTTGGACGATAGTTGTCATTTATAACTCTGCAGGTTTGTGAATTACAGTGCCCCTGAGCTCCTTTCTTCAACTCGCTTTCTTGTGAGCTGGCCGCAACACCGCAGGATGGCTTCAGGCCCTAATCTGGTTCTGGCACGGCACGCTGAGCCTTTGGTTATTTCCTCTTCCTGGTGGGAAATGAGAGTTAAATTTGCCCGTCCAGACACCTCCAGCTAGTCTCTCATTGGTTCTCGCTATTCCTGTTCATCTTCCGCAGAAATTGCAAACTGGGCCAAACAGGAGGTTAAAGGGACTGACTCTCCAAGTCGGGAGAGTGTTAGTAAAGCGTCTGGAATGTTGCACCCGAGTACCAGGGTACGAAAACTGAGACATATTTGAACACGTCTCCCGATCACATGGTTGATCATACTCTACGTTCCACATGCATGTTTTAGCTGAAGGAAGAATACCTTAAACCTGGGTAGTTGAAACCCGTGGAATGGGTACCATGCAATATGACTTCAAAGGGTCTTCATTTGCTCACCGAACCTCTCCAATCCTATCACTGCTGCGTTTATGTCCCTGTACACATGCTTGATTCTCTTTCGGAGACATAGCAATCCATAGGTTTTAAGATACTTAAGAGTCAGGTACACTCTTAGGTGTTTAATATGCGGTGTTGAGTCCATTTCGTTGAGCAAGGAGTAGCTCTTGTCTATTCCATATTTGGCTTAAGGAACTTTATCTGTGCTCATTTCAATCTCTGGTTTTATGCAGCACCCCAACTCACCTTTCCCCTTAAACAAGCATAAGTTGGTTTTCTAAATTTGAGACCCTGTTCTGTTCTGTAATTCAGTTCCTGTGTAGCCAAGTTTACATTCCGTGTATTACTGATATCTTATGATGTTTCTTTTTCTGTGTGACTTATTTCAGTTAGAATCATCGTACCTGAATCCACTCATTGTGCTGCTACGGACCTGATGACATAGATTTCACTTCTGAGTGATACTGCATTGTACGTAAGTACCACAAGTTCTTTATCCATTTTTCACTTTCTGTGATATTGAACTTGTACAGTAAACGAGGTTCTTGTAAACAGAGGCGTCCCAAACATTGGGGTGGCTGTATCTTTTTGATTTTAATTTCCCTAAGTTATAGTACCATAAGTGGAAGTGCCCTAGGCTCTGTTGCTTTGTTTTTTGGATGTTTCAGGAAACACCATACACTTCTCCCGAGTGTCTGTTGGCAATTTACATCCCGCCCATCAGCATAACAAGGCTCCCAGTTCTCCATGGCCTGTCCTGCCTTTCTGGATTTTACACTTTTTTCAGATGGCCCTTTTGACCGGGGGGAAGTGAGACTTCATTGTAGTGCAGATTTCCTTTGCAAGCTTGCTTGGTTGGCCAAAAAGGGCGTATGCGTTTTTTCCTGAATATATTCAGGAAAAAACGCATACGCCCTTTTTGGCCAAGTGCATCATTGTGGACGTTCTGCCTCTTTTCCTATGCTTTCGATGCAATTCCAGTCTACCTCCTGAAATCGGTTTCCTGCAATTCTGCCCCGCTTTCAAGTCCTCTTGGCAGCCTTACTTCAGTATATTTTTGGACGATAGTTGTCATTTATAACTCTGCAGGTTTGTGAATTACAGTGCCCCTGAGCTCCTTTCTTCAACTCGTTTTCTTGTGAGCTGGCCGCAACACCGCAGGATGGCTTCAGGCCCTAATCTGGTTCCGGCACGGCACGCTGAGCCTTTGGTTATTTCCTCTTCCTGGTGGGAAATGAGAGTTAAATTTGCCCGTCCAGACACCTCCAGCTAGTCTCTCATTGGTTCTCGCTATTCCTGTTCATCTTCCGCAGAAATTGCAAACTGGGCCAAACAGGAGGTTAAAGGGACTGACTCTCCAAGTCGGGAGAGTGTTAGTAAAGCGTCTGGAATGTTGCACCCGAGTACCAGGGTACGAAAACTGAGACATATTTGAACACGTCTCCCGATCACATGGTTGATCATACTCTACGTTCCACATGCATGTTTTAGCTGAAGGAAGAATACCTTAAACCTGGGTAGTTGAAACCCGTGGAATGGGTACCATGCAATATGACTTCAAAGGGTCTTCATTTGCTCACCGAACCTCTCCAATCCTATCACTGCTGCGTTTATGTCCCTGTACACATGCTTGATTCTCTTTCGGAGACATAGCAATCCATAGGTTTTAAGATACTTAAGAGTCAGGTACATTCTTAGGCGTTTAATATGCGGTGTTGAGTCCATTTCGTTGAGCAAGGAGTAGCTCTTGTCTATTCCATATTTGGCTTAAGGAACTTTATCTGTGCTCATTTCAATCTCTGGTTTTATGCAGCACCCCAACTCACCTTTACCCTTAAATAAGCATAAGTTGGTTTTCTAAATTTGAGACCCTGTTCTGTTCTGTAATTCAGTTCCTGTGTAGCCAAGTTTACATTCCGTGTATTACTGATATCTTATGATGTTTCTTTTTCTGTGTGACTTATTTCAGTTAGAATCATCGTACCTGAATCCACTCATTGTGCTGCTACGGGCCTGATGACATAGATTTCACTGCTGAGTGATACTGCATTGTACGTAAGTACCACAAGTTCTTTATCCATTTTTCACTTTCTGTGATATTGAACTTCTACGGTAAACGAGGTTCTTGTAAACAGAGGCGTCCCAAACATTGGGGTGGCTGTATCTTTTTGATTTTAATTTCCCTAAGCTATAGGACCATAAGTGGAAGTGCCCTAGGCTCTGTTGCTTTGTTTTTTAGATGTTTCAGGAAACACCATACACTTCTCCCGAGTGTCTGTTGGCAATTGACATCCCGCCCATCAGCATAACAAGGCTCCCAGTTCTCCATGGCCTGTCCTGCCTTTCTGGATTTTACACTTTTTTCAGATGGCCCTTTTGACCGGGGGGAAGTGAGACTTCATTGTAGTGCAGATTTCCTTTGCAAGCTTGCTTGGTTGGCCAAAAAGGGCGTATGCGTTTTTTCCTGAATATATTCAGGAAAAAACACATACGCCCTTTTTGGCCAAGTGCATCATTTTGGACGTTCTGCCTCTTTTCCTATGCTTTCAATGCAATTCCAGTCTACCTCCTGAAATCGGTTTCCTGCAATTCTGCCCCGCTTTCAAGTCCTCTTGGCAGCCTTACTTCAGTATATTTTTGGACGATAGTTGTCATTTATAACTCTGCAGGTTTGTGAATTACAGTGCCCCTGAGCTCCTTTCTTCAACTCGTTTTCTTGTGAGCTGGCCGCAACACCGCAGGATGGCTTCAGGCCCTAATCTGGTTCCGGCACGGCACGCTGAGCCTTTGGTTATTTCCTCTTCCTGGTGGGAAATGAGAGTTAAATTTGCCCGTCCAGACACCTCCAGCTAGTCTCTCATTGGTTCTCGCTATTCCTGTTCATCTTCCGCAGAAATTGCAAACTGGGCCAAACAGGAGGTTAAAGGGACTGACTCTCCAAGTCGGGAGAGTGTTAGTAAAGCGTCTGGAATGTTGCACCCGAGTACCAGGGTACGAAAACTGAGACATATTTGAACACGTCTCCCGATCACATGGTTGATCATACTCTAGGTTCCACATGCATGTTTTAGCTGAAGGAAGAATACCTTAAACCTGGGTAGTTGAAACCCGTGGAATGGGTACCATGCAATATGACTTCAAAGGGTCTTCATTTGCTCACCGAACCTCTCCAATCCTATCACTGCTGCGTTTATGTCCCTGTACACATGCTTGATTCTCTTTCGGAGACATAGCAATCCATAGGTTTTAAGATACTTAAGAGTCAGGTACATTCTTAGGCGTTTAATATGCGGTGTTGAGTCCATTTCGTTGAGCAAGGAGTAGCTCTTGTCTATTCCATATTTGGCTTAAGGAACTTTATCTGTGCTCATTTCAATCTCTGGTTTTATGCAGCACCCCAACTCACCTTTCCCCTTAAACAAGCATAAGTTGGTTTTCTAAATTTGAGACCCTGTTCTGTTCTGTAATTCAGTTCCTGTGTAGCCAAGTTTACATTCCGTGTATTACTGATATCTTATGATGTTTCTTTTTCTGTGTGACTTATTTCAGTTAGAATCATCGTACCTGAATCCACTCATTGTGCTGCTACGGGCCTGATGACATAGATTTCACTGCTGAGTGATACTGCATTGTACGTAAGTACCACAAGTTCTTTATCCATTTTTCACTTTCTGTGATATTGAACTTGTACGGTAAACGAGGTTCTTGTAAACAGAGGCGTCCCAAACATTGGGGTGGCTGTATCTTTTTGATTTTAATTTCCCTAAGCTATAGGACCATAAGTGGAAGTGCCCTAGGCTCTGTTGCTTTGTTTTTTAGATGTTTCAGGAAACACCATACACTTCTCCCGAGTGTCTGTTGGCAATTTACATCCCGCCCATCAGCATAACAAGGCTCCCAGTTCTCCATGGCCTGTCCTGCCTTTCTGGATTTTACACTTTTTTCAGATGGCCCTTTTGACCGGGGGGAAGTGAGACTTCATTGTAGTGCAGATTTCCTTTGCAAGCTTGCTTGGTTGGCCAAAAAGGGCGTATGCGTTTTTTCCTGAATATATTCAGGAAAAAACGCATACGCCCTTTTTGGCCAAGTGCATCATTGTGGACGTTCTGCCTCTTTTCCTATGCTTTCAATGCAATTCCAGTCTACCTCCTGAAATCGGTTTCCTGCAATTCTGCCCCGCTTTCAAGTCCTCTTGGCAGCCTTACTTCAGTATATTTTTGGACGATAGTTGTCATTTATAACTCTGCAGGTTTGTGAATTACAGTGCCCCTGAGCTCCTTTCTTCAACTCGCTTTCTTGTGAGCTGGCCGCAACACCGCAGGATGGCTTCAGGCCCTAATCTGGTTCCGGCACGGCACGCTGAGCCTTTGGTTATTTCCTCTTCCTGGTGGGAAATGAGAGTTAAATTTGCCCGTCCAGACACCTCCAGCTAGTCTCTCATTGGTTCTCGCTATTCCTGTTCATCTTCCGCAGAAATTGCAAACTGGGCCAAACAGGAGGTTAAAGGGACTGACTCTCCAAGTCGGGAGAGTGTTAGTAAAGCGTCTGGAATGTTGCACCCGAGTACCAGGGTACGAAAACTGAGACATATTTGAACACGTCTCCCGATCACATGGTTGATCATACTCTAGGTTCCACATGCATGTTTTAGCTGAAGGAAGAATACCTTAAACCTGGGTAGTTGAAACCCGTGGAATGGGTACCATGCAATATGACTTCAAAGGGTCTTCATTTGCTCACCGAACCTCTCCAATCCTATCACTGCTGCGTTTATGTCCCTGTACACATGCTTGATTCTCTTTCGGAGACATAGCAATCCATAGGTTTTAAGATACTTAAGAGTCAGGTACATTCTTAGGCGTTTAATATGCGGTGTTGAGTCCATTTCGTTGAGCAAGGAGTAGCTCTTGTCTATTCCATATTTGGCTTAAGGAACTTTATCTGTGCTCATTTCAATCTCTGGTTTTATGCAGCACCCCAACTCACCTTTCCCCTTAAATAAGCATAAGTTGGTTTTCTAAATTTGAGACCCTGTTCTGTTCTGTAATTCAGTTCCTGTGTAGCCAAGTTTACATTCCGTGTATTACTGATATCTTATGATGTTTCTTTTTCTGTGTGACTTATTTCAGTTAGAATCATCGTACCTGAATCCACTCATTGTGCTGCTACGGGCCTGATGACATAGATTTCACTGCTGAGTGATACTGCATTGTACGTAAGTACCACAAGTTCTTTATCCATTTTTCACTTTCTGTGATATTGAACTTGTACGGTAAACGAGGTTCTTGTAAACAGAGGCGTCCCAAACATTGGGGTGGCTGTATCTTTTTGATTTTAATTTCCCTAAGCTATAGGACCATAAGTGGAAGTGCCCTAGGCTCTGTTGCTTTGTTTTTTAGATGTTTCAGGAAACACCATACACTTCTCCCGAGTGTCTGTTGGCAATTTACATCCCGCCCATCAGCATAACAAGGCTCCCAGTTCTCCATGGCCTGTCCTGCCTTTCTGGATTTTACACTTTTTTCAGATGGCCCTTTTGACCGGGGGGAAGTGAGACTTCATTGTAGTGCAGATTTCCTTTGCAAGCTTGCTTGGTTGGCCAAAAAGGGCGTATGCGTTTTTTCCTGAATATATTCAGGAAAAAACGCATACGCCCTTTTTGGCCAAGTGCATCATTGTGGACGTTCTGCCTCTTTTCCTATGCTTTCAATGCAATTCCAGTCTACCTCCTGAAATCGGTTTCCTGCAATTCTGCCCCGCTTTCAAGTCCTCTTGGCAGCCTTACTTCAGTATATTTTTGGACGATAGTTGTCATTTATAACTCTGCAGGTTTGTGAATTACAGTGCCCCTGAGCTCCTTTCTTCAACTCGCTTTCTTGTGAGCTGGCCGCAACACCGCAGGATGGCTTCAGGCCCTAATCTGGTTCCGGCACGGCACGCTGAGCCTTTGGTTATTTCCTCTTCCTGGTGGGAAATGAGAGTTAAATTTGCCCGTCCAGACACCTCCAGCTAGTCTCTCATTGGTTCTCGCTATTCCTGTTCATCTTCCGCAGAAATTGCAAACTGGGCCAAACAGGAGGTTAAAGGGACTGACTCTCCAAGTCGGGAGAGTGTTAGTAAAGCGTCTGGAATGTTGCACCCGAGTACCAGGGTACGAAAACTGAGACATATTTGAACACGTCTCCCGATCACATGGTTGATCATACTCTAGGTTCCACATGCATGTTTTAGCTGAAGGAAGAATACCTTAAACCTGGGTAGTTGAAACCCGTGGAATGGGTACCATGCAATATGACTTCAAAGGGTCTTCATTTGCTCACCGAACCTCTCCAATCCTATCACTGCTGCGTTTATGTCCCTGTACACATGCTTGATTCTCTTTCGGAGACATAGCAATCCATAGGTTTTAAGATACTTAAGAGTCAGGTACACTCTTAGGCGTTTAATATGCGGTGTTGAGTCCATTTCGTTGAGCAAGGAGTAGCTCTTGTCTATTCCATATTTGGCTTAAGGAACTTTATCTGTGCTCATTTCAATCTCTGGTTTTATGCAGCACCCCAACTCACCTTTCCCCTTAAATAAGCATAAGTTGGTTTTCTAAATTTGAGACCCTGTTCTGTTCTGTAATTCAGTTCCTGTGTAGCCAAGTTTACATTCCGTGTATTACTGATATCTTATGATGTTTCTTTTTCTGTGTGACTTATTTCAGTTAGAATCATCGTACCTGAATCCACTCATTGTGCTGCTACGGGCCTGATGACATAGATTTCACTGCTGAGTGATACTGCATTGTACGTAAGTACCACAAGTTCTTTATCCATTTTTCACTTTCTGTGATATTGAACTTGTACGGTAAACGAGGTTCTTGTAAACAGAGGCGTCCCAAACATTGGGGTGGCTGTATCTTTTTGATTTTAATTTCCCTAAGCTATAGGACCATAAGTGGAAGTGCCCTAGGCTCTGTTGCTTTGTTTTTTAGATGTTTCAGGAAACACCATACACTTCTCCCGAGTGTCTGTTGGCAATTTACATCCCGCCCATCAGCATAACAAGGCTCCCAGTTCTCCATGGCCTGTCCTGCCTTTCTGGATTTTACACTTTTTTCAGATGGCCCTTTTGACCGGGGGGAAGTGAGACTTCATTGTAGTGCAGATTTCCTTTGCAAGCTTGCTTGGTTGGCCAAAAAGGGCGTATGCGTTTTTTCCTGAATATATTCAGGAAAAAACACATACGCCCTTTTTGGCCAAGTGCATCATTTTGGACGTTCTGCCTCTTTTCCTATGCTTTCAATGCAATTCCAGTCTACCTCCTGAAATCGGTTTCCTGCAATTCTGCCCCGCTTTCAAGTCCTCTTGGCAGCCTTACTTCAGTATATTTTTGGACGATAGTTGTCATTTATAACTCTGCAGGTTTGTGAATTACAGTGCCCCTGAGCTCCTTTCTTCAACTCGTTTTCTTGTGAGCTGGCCGCAACACCGCAGGATGGCTTCAGGCCCTAATCTGGTTCCGGCACGGCACGCTGAGCCTTTGGTTATTTCCTCTTCCTGGTGGGAAATGAGAGTTAAATTTGCCCGTCCAGACACCTCCAGCTAGTCTCTCATTGGTTCTCGCTATTCCTGTTCATCTTCCGCAGAAATTGCAAACTGGGCCAAACAGGAGGTTAAAGGGACTGACTCTCCAAGTCGGGAGAGTGTTAGTAAAGCGTCTGGAATGTTGCACCCGAGTACCAGGGTACGAAAACTGAGACATATTTGAACACGTCTCCCGATCACATGGTTGATCATACTCTAGGTTCCACATGCATGTTTTAGCTGAAGGAAGAATACCTTAAACCTGGGTAGTTGAAACCCGTGGAATGGGTACCATGCAATATGACTTCAAAGGGTCTTCATTTGCTCACCGAACCTCTCCAATCCTATCACTGCTGCGTTTATGTCCCTGTACACATGCTTGATTCTCTTTCGGAGACATAGCAATCCATAGGTTTTAAGATACTTAAGAGTCAGGTACATTCTTAGGCGTTTAATATGCGGTGTTGAGTCCATTTCGTTGAGCAAGGAGTAGCTCTTGTCTATTCCATATTTGGCTTAAGGAACTTTATCTGTGCTCATTTCAATCTCTGGTTTTATGCAGCACCCCAACTCACCTTTCCCCTTAAACAAGCATAAGTTGGTTTTCTAAATTTGAGACCCTGTTCTGTTCTGTAATTCAGTTCCTGTGTAGCCAAGTTTACATTCCGTGTATTACTGATATCTTATGATGTTTCTTTTTCTGTGTGACTTATTTCAGTTAGAATCATCGTACCTGAATCCACTCATTGTGCTGCTACGGGCCTGATGACATAGATTTCACTGCTGAGTGATACTGCATTGTACGTAAGTACCACAAGTTCTTTATCCATTTTTCACTTTCTGTGATATTGAACTTGTACGGTAAACGAGGTTCTTGTAAACAGAGGCGTCCCAAACATTGGGGTGGCTGTATCTTTTTGATTTTAATTTCCCTAAGCTATAGGACCATAAGTGGAAGTGCCCTAGGCTCTGTTGCTTTGTTTTTTAGATGTTTCAGGAAACACCATACACTTCTCCCGAGTGTCTGTTGGCAATTTACATCCCGCCCATCAGCATAACAAGGCTCCCAGTTCTCCATGGCCTGTCCTGCCTTTCTGGATTTTACACTTTTTTCAGATGGCCCTTTTGACCGGGGGGAAGTGAGACTTCATTGTAGTGCAGATTTCCTTTGCAAGCTTGCTTGGTTGGCCAAAAAGGGCGTATGCGTTTTTTCCTGAATATATTCAGGAAAAAACGCATACGCCCTTTTTGGCCAAGTGCATCATTGTGGACGTTCTGCCTCTTTTCCTATGCTTTCAATGCAATTCCAGTCTACCTCCTGAAATCGGTTTCCTGCAATTCTGCCCCGCTTTCAAGTCCTCTTGGCAGCCTTACTTCAGTATATTTTTGGACGATAGTTGTCATTTATAACTCTGCAGGTTTGTGAATTACAGTGCCCCTGAGCTCCTTTCTTCAACTCGTTTTCTTGTGAGCTGGCCGCAACACCGCAGGATGGCTTCAGGCCCTAATCTGGTTCCGGCACGGCACGCTGAGCCTTTGGTTATTTCCTCTTCCTGGTGGGAAATGAGAGTTAAATTTGCCCGTCCAGACACCTCCAGCTAGTCTCTCATTGGTTCTCGCTATTCCTGTTCATCTTCCGCAGAAATTGCAAACTGGGCCAAACAGGAGGTTAAAGGGACTGACTCTCCAAGTCGGGAGAGTGTTAGTAAAGCGTCTGGAATGTTGCACCCGAGTACCAGGGTACGAAAACTGAGACATATTTGAACACGTCTCCCGATCACATGGTTGATCATACTCTAGGTTCCACATGCATGTTTTAGCTGAAGGAAGAATACCTTAAACCTGGGTAGTTGAAACCCGTGGAATGGGTACCATGCAATATGACTTCAAAGGGTCTTCATTTGCTCACCGAACCTCTCCAATCCTATCACTGCTGCGTTTATGTCCCTGTACACATGCTTGATTCTCTTTCGGAGACATAGCAATCCATAGGTTTTAAGATACTTAAGAGTCAGGTACATTCTTAGGCGTTTAATATGCGGTGTTGAGTCCATTTCGTTGAGCAAGGAGTAGCTCTTGTCTATTCCATATTTGGCTTAAGGAACTTTATCTGTGCTCATTTCAATCTCTGGTTTTATGCAGCACCCCAACTCACCTTTACCCTTAAACAAGCATAAGTTGGTTTTCTAAATTTGAGACCCTGTTCTGTTCTGTAATTCAGTTCCTGTGTAGCCAAGTTTACATTCCGTGTATTACTGATATCTTATGATGTTTCTTTTTCTGTGTGACTTATTTCAGTTAGAATCATCGTACCTGAATCCACTCATTGTGCTGCTACGGGCCTGATGACATAGATTTCACTGCTGAGTGATACTGCATTGTACGTAAGTACCACAAGTTCTTTATCCATTTTTCACTTTCTGTGATATTGAACTTGTACGGTAAACGAGGTTCTTGTAAACAGAGGCGTCCCAAACATTGGGGTGGCTGTATCTTTTTGATTTTAATTTCCCTAAGCTATAGGACCATAAGTGGAAGTGCCCTAGGCTCTGTTGCTTTGTTTTTTAGATGTTTCAGGAAACACCATACACTTCTCCCGAGTGTCTGTTGGCAATTTACATCCCGCCCATCAGCATAACAAGGCTCCCAGTTCTCCATGGCCTGTCCTGCCTTTCTGGATTTTACACTTTTTTCAGATGGCCCTTTTGACCGGGGGGAAGTGAGACTTCATTGTAGTGCAGATTTCCTTTGCAAGCTTGCTTGGTTGGCCAAAAAGGGCGTATGCGTTTCTTCCTGAATATATTCAGGAAAAAACGCATACGCCCTTTTTGGCCAAGTGCATCATTGTGGACGTTCTGCCTCTTTTCCTATGCTTTCAATGCAATTCCAGTCTACCTCCTGAAATCGGTTTCCTGCAATTCTGCCCCGCTTTCAAGTCCTCTTGGCAGCCTTACTTCAGTATATTTTTGGACGATAGTTGTCATTTATAACTCTGCAGGTTTGTGAATTACAGTGCCCCTGAGCTCCTTTCTTCAACTCGCTTTCTTGTGAGCTGGCCGCAACACCGCAGGATGGCTTCAGGCCCTAATCTGGTTCCGGCACGGCACGCTGAGCCTTTGGTTATTTCCTCTTCCTGGTGGGAAATGAGAGTTAAATTTGCCCGTCCAGACACCTCCAGCTAGTCTCTCATTGGTTCTCGCTATTCCTGTTCATCTTCCGCAGAAATTGCAAACTGGGCCAAACAGGAGGTTAAAGGGACTGACTCTCCAAGTCGGGAGAGTGTTAGTAAAGCGTCTGGAATGTTGCACCCGAGTACCAGGGTACGAAAACTGAGACATATTTGAACACGTCTCCCGATCACATGGTTGATCATACTCTAGGTTCCACATGCATGTTTTAGCTGAAGGAAGAATACCTTAAACCTGGGTAGTTGAAACCCGTGGAATGGGTACCATGCAATATGACTTCAAAGGGTCTTCATTTGCTCACCGAACCTCTCCAATCCTATCACTGCTGCGTTTATGTCCCTGTACACATGCTTGATTCTCTTTCGGAGACATAGCAATCCATAGGTTTTAAGATACTTAAGAGTCAGGTACATTCTTAGGCGTTTAATATGCGGTGTTGAGTCCATTTCGTTGAGCAAGGAGTAGCTCTTGTCTATTCCATATTTGGCTTAAGGAACTTTATCTGTGCTCATTTCAATCTCTGGTTTTATGCAGCACCCCAACTCACCTTTCCCCTTAAATAAGCATAAGTTGGTTTTCTAAATTTGAGACCCTGTTCTGTTCTGTAATTCAGTTCCTGTGTAGCCAAGTTTACATTCCGTGTATTACTGATATCTTATGATGTTTCTTTTTCTGTGTGACTTATTTCAGTTAGAATCATCGTACCTGAATCCACTCATTGTGCTGCTACGGGCCTGATGACATAGATTTCACTGCTGAGTGATACTGCATTGTACGTAAGTACCACAAGTTCTTTATCCATTTTTCACTTTCTGTGATATTGAACTTGTACGGTAAACGAGGTTCTTGTAAACAGAGGCGTCCCAAACATTGGGGTGGCTGTATCTTTTTGATTTTAATTTCCCTAAGCTATAGGACCATAAGTGGAAGTGCCCTAGGCTCTGTTGCTTTGTTTTTTAGATGTTTCAGGAAACACCATACACTTCTCCCGAGTGTCTGTTGGCAATTTACATCCCGCCCATCAGCATAACAAGGCTCCCAGTTCTCCATGGCCTGTCCTGCCTTTCTGGATTTTACACTTTTTTCAGATGGCCCTTTTGACCGGGGGGAAGTGAGACTTCATTGTAGTGCAGATTTCCTTTGCAAGCTTGCTTGGTTGGCCAAAAAGGGCGTATGCGTTTTTTCCTGAATATATTCAGGAAAAAACGCATACGCCCTTTTTGGCCAAGTGCATCATTGTGGACGTTCTGCCTCTTTTCCTATGCTTTCAATGCAATTCCAGTCTACCTCCTGAAATCGGTTTCCTGCAATTCTGCCCCGCTTTCAAGTCCTCTTGGCAGCCTTACTTCAGTATATTTTTGGACGATAGTTGTCATTTATAACTCTGCAGGTTTGTGAATTACAGTGCCCCTGAGCTCCTTTCTTCAACTCGCTTTCTTGTGAGCTGGCCGCAACACCGCAGGATGGCTTCAGGCCCTAATCTGGTTCCGGCACGGCACGCTGAGCCTTTGGTTATTTCCTCTTCCTGGTGGGAAATGAGAGTTAAATTTGCCCGTCCAGACACCTCCAGCTAGTCTCTCATTGGTTCTCGCTATTCCTGTTCATCTTCCGCAGAAATTGCAAACTGGGCCAAACAGGAGGTTAAAGGGACTGACTCTCCAAGTCGGGAGAGTGTTAGTAAAGCGTCTGGAATGTTGCACCCGAGTACCAGGGTACGAAAACTGAGACATATTTGAACACGTCTCCCGATCACATGGTTGATCATACTCTAGGTTCCACATGCATGTTTTAGCTGAAGGAAGAATACCTTAAACCTGGGTAGTTGAAACCCGTGGAATGGGTACCATGCAATATGACTTCAAAGGGTCTTCATTTGCTCACCGAACCTCTCCAATCCTATCACTGCTGCGTTTATGTCCCTGTACACATGCTTGATTCTCTTTCGGAGACATAGCAATCCATAGGTTTTAAGATACTTAAGAGTCAGGTACATTCTTAGGCGTTTAATATGCGGTGTTGAGTCCATTTCGTTGAGCAAGGAGTAGCTCTTGTCTATTCCATATTTGGCTTAAGGAACTTTATCTGTGCTCATTTCAATCTCTGGTTTTATGCAGCACCCCAACTCACCTTTCCCCTTAAATAAGCATAAGTTGGTTTTCTAAATTTGAGACCCTGTTCTGTTCTGTAATTCAGTTCCTGTGTAGCCAAGTTTACATTCCGTGTATTACTGATATCTTATGATGTTTCTTTTTCTGTGTGACTTATTTCAGTTAGAATCATCGTACCTGAATCCACTCATTGTGCTGCTACGGGCCTGATGACATAGATTTCACTGCTGAGTGATACTGCATTGTACGTAAGTACCAAAAGTTCTTTATCCATTTTTCACTTTCTGTGATATTGAACTTGTACGGTAAACGAGGTTCTTGTAAACAGAGGCGTCCCAAACATTGGGGTGGCTGTATCTTTTTGATTTTAATTTCCCTAAGCTATAGGACCATAAGTGGAAGTGCCCTAGGCTCTGTTGCTTTGTTTTTTAGATGTTTCAGGAAACACCATACACTTCTCCCGAGTGTCTGTTGGCAATTTACATCCCGCCCATCAGCATAACAAGGCTCCCAGTTCTCCATGGCCTGTCCTGCCTTTCTGGATTTTACACTTTTTTCAGATGGCCCTTTTGACCGGGGGGAAGTGAGACTTCATTGTAGTGCAGATTTCCTTTGCAAGCTTGCTTGGTTGGCCAAAAAGGGCGTATGCGTTTTTTCCTGAATATATTCAGGAAAAAACGCATACGCCCTTTTTGGCCAAGTGCATCATTGTGGACGTTCTGCCTCTTTTCCTATGCTTTCAATGCAATTCCAGTCTACCTCCTGAAATCGGTTTCCTGCAATTCTGCCCCGCTTTCAAGTCCTCTTGGCAGCCTTACTTCAGTATATTTTTGGACGATAGTTGTCATTTATAACTCTGCAGGTTTGTGAATTACAGTGCCCCTGAGCTCCTTTCTTCAACTCGCTTTCTTGTGAGCTGGCCGCAACACCGCAGGATGGCTTCAGGCCCTAATCTGGTTCCGGCACGGCACGCTGAGCCTTTGGTTATTTCCTCTTCCTGGTGGGAAATGAGAGTTAAATTTGCCCGTCCAGACACCTCCAGCTAGTCTCTCATTGGTTCTCGCTATTCCTGTTCATCTTCCGCAGAAATTGCAAACTGGGCCAAACAGGAGGTTAAAGGGACTGACTCTCCAAGTCGGGAGAGTGTTAGTAAAGCGTCTGGAATGTTGCACCCGAGTACCAGGGTACGAAAACTGAGACATATTTGAACACGTCTCCCGATCACATGGTTGATCATACTCTAGGTTCCACATGCATGTTTTAGCTGAAGGAAGAATACCTTAAACCTGGGTAGTTGAAACCCGTGGAATGGGTACCATGCAATATGACTTCAAAGGGTCTTCATTTGCTCACCGAACCTCTCCAATCCTATCACTGCTGCGTTTATGTCCCTGTACACATGCTTGATTCTCTTTCGGAGACATAGCAATCCATAGGTTTTAAGATACTTAAGAGTCAGGTACATTCTTAGGCGTTTAATATGCGGTGTTGAGTCCATTTCGTTGAGCAAGGAGTAGCTCTTGTCTATTCCATATTTGGCTTAAGGAACTTTATCTGTGCTCATTTCAATCTCTGGTTTTATGCAGCACCCCAACTCACCTTTCCCCTTAAATAAGCATAAGTTGGTTTTCTAAATTTGAGACCCTGTTCTGTTCTGTAATTCAGTTCCTGTGTAGCCAAGTTTACATTCCGTGTATTACTGATATCTTATGATGTTTCTTTTTCTGTGTGACTTATTTCAGTTAGAATCATCGTACCTGAATCCACTCATTGTGCTGCTACGGGCCTGATGACATAGATTTCACTGCTGAGTGATACTGCATTGTACGTAAGTACCAAAAGTTCTTTATCCATTTTTCACTTTCTGTGATATTGAACTTGTACGGTAAACGAGGTTCTTGTAAACAGAGGCGTCCCAAACATTGGGGTGGCTGTATCTTTTTGATTTTAATTTCCCTAAGCTATAGGACCATAAGTGGAAGTGCCCTAGGCTCTGTTGCTTTGTTTTTTAGATGTTTCAGGAAACACCATACACTTCTCCCGAGTGTCTGTTGGCAATTTACATCCCGCCCATCAGCATAACAAGGCTCCCAGTTCTCCATGGCCTGTCCTGCCTTTCTGGATTTTACACTTTTTTCAGATGGCCCTTTTGACCGGGGGGAAGTGAGACTTCATTGTAGTGCAGATTTCCTTTGCAAGCTTGCTTGGTTGGCCAAAAAGGGCGTATGCGTTTTTTCCTGAATATATTCAGGAAAAAACACATACGCCCTTTTTGGCCAAGTGCATCATTTTGGACGTTCTGCCTCTTTTCCTATGCTTTCAATGCAATTCCAGTCTACCTCCTGAAATCGGTTTCCTGCAATTCTGCCCCGCTTTCAAGTCCTCTTGGCAGCCTTACTTCAGTATATTTTTGGACGATAGTTGTCATTTATAACTCTGCAGGTTTGTGAATTACAGTGCCCCTGAGCTCCTTTCTTCAACTCGTTTTCTTGTGAGCTGGCCGCAACACCGCAGGATGGCTTCAGGCCCTAATCTGGTTCCGGCACGGCACGCTGAGCCTTTGGTTATTTCCTCTTCCTGGTGGGAAATGAGAGTTAAATTTGCCCGTCCAGACACCTCCAGCTAGTCTCTCATTGGTTCTCGCTATTCCTGTTCATCTTCCGCAGAAATTGCAAACTGGGCCAAACAGGAGGTTAAAGGGACTGACTCTCCAAGTCGGGAGAGTGTTAGTAAAGCGTCTGGAATGTTGCACCCGAGTACCAGGGTACGAAAACTGAGACATATTTGAACACGTCTCCCGATCACATGGTTGATCATACTCTAGGTTCCACATGCATGTTTTAGCTGAAGGAAGAATACCTTAAACCTGGGTAGTTGAAACCCGTGGAATGGGTACCATGCAATATGACTTCAAAGGGTCTTCATTTGCTCACCGAACCTCTCCAATCCTATCACTGCTGCGTTTATGTCCCTGTACACATGCTTGATTCTCTTTCGGAGACATAGCAATCCATAGGTTTTAAGATACTTAAGAGTCAGGTACATTCTTAGGCGTTTAATATGCGGTGTTGAGTCCATTTCGTTGAGCAAGGAGTAGCTCTTGTCTATTCCATATTTGGCTTAAGGAACTTTATCTGTGCTCATTTCAATCTCTGGTTTTATGCAGCACCCCAACTCACCTTTCCCCTTAAGCAAGCATAAGTTGGTTTTCTAAATTTGAGACCCTGTTCTGTATTGGAATTCAGTTCCTGTGTAGCCAAGTTTACATTCCGTGTATTACTGATATCTTATGATGTTTCTTTTTCTGTGTGACTTATTTCAATTAGAACCATCATACCTGAATCCACTCATTGTGCTGCTAAGGGCCTGATGACATAGATTTCATTGCTGAGTGATACTGCATTGTACATAAGTACCACAAGTTCTTTATCCATTTTTCACTTTCTGTGATATTGAACTTGTACGGTAAACGAGGTTCTTGTAAACAGAGGCGTCCCAAACTTTGGGGTGGCTGTGTCTTTTTGATTTTAATTTCCCTAAACTATTGGACCATAAGTGGAAGTGCCCTACGCTCTGTTGTTTTGTTTTTTAGATGTTTCAGGAAACACCATACACTTCTCCCGAGTGTCTGTTGGCAATTTACATCCCGCCCATCAGCATAACAAGGCTCCCAGTTCTCCATGGCCTGTCCTGCCTTTCTGGATTTTACACTTTTTTCAGATGGCCCTTTTGACCGGGGGGAAGTGAGACTTCATTGTAGTGCAGATTTCCTTTGCAAGCTTGCTTGGTTGGCCAAAAAGGGCGTATGCGTTTTTTCCTGAATATATTCAGGAAAAAACGCATAAGCGCTTTTTGGCCAAGTGCATTCTTGTGGACCTTCTGCCTCTTTTCCTATGCTTTCAATGCAATTCCAGTCTACATCCTGAAATCGGTTTCCTGCAATTCTGCCCGCTTTCAACTCCTTTTGGCAGCCTTACTTCAGTATATTTTTGGACGATAGCTGTCATTTATAACTCTGCAGGTTTGTGAATTACAGTGCCCCTGAGCTCCTTTCTTCAACTCGCTTTCTTGTGACCTGGCCGCAACACCGCAGGATGGCTTCAGGCCCTAATCTGGTTCCGGCACGGCACGCTGAGCCTTTGGTTATTTCCTCTTCCTGGTGGGAAATGAGAGTTAAATTTGCCCGTCCAGACACCTCCAGCTAGTCTCTCATTGGTTCTCGCTATTCCTGTTCATCTTCCGCAGAAATTGCAAACTGGGCCAAACAGGAGGTTAAAGGGACTGACTCTCCAAGTCGGGAGAGTGTTAGTAAAGCGTCTGGAATGTTGCACCCGAGTACCAGGGTACGAAAACTGAGACATATTTGAACACGTCCCCCGATCACATGGTTGATCATACTCTAGGTTCCACATGCATGTTTTAGCTGAAGGAAGAATACCTTAAACCTGGGTAGTTGAAACCCGTGGAATGGGTACCATGCAATATGACTTCAAAGGGTCTTCATTTGCTCACCGAACCTCTCCAATCCTATCACTGCTGCGTTTATGCCCCTGTACACACGCTTGATTCTCTTTCAGACATAGCCATCCATACGTTTTAAGATTCTTACTAGTCAGGTATATTCTTTGGCGTTTAATATGGGGTGTTGAGTCCATTTCGTTGAGCAAGGAGTAGCTCTTGTCTATTCCATATTTGGCTTAAGGAACTTTATCTGTGCTCATTTCAATCTCTGGTTTTATGCAGCACCCCAACTCACCTTTACCCTTAAGCAAGCATAAGTTGGTTTTCTAAATTGGAGACCCTGTTCTGTTCTGTAATTCAGTTCCTGAGTAGCCAAGTTTACATTCCGTGTATTACTGATATCTTATGATGTTTCTTTTTCTGTGTGACTTATTTCAGTTAGAATCATCATACCTGAATCCACTCATTGTGCTGCTAAGGGCCTGATGACATAGATTTCATTGCTGAGTGATATTGCATTGTACGTAAGTACCACAACTTCTTTATCCATTTTTCACTTTCTGCGATATTGAACTTGTACCGTAAACGAGGTTCTTGTAAACAGAGCCGTCCCAAACTTTGGGGTGGCTGTGTCTTTTTAATTTTAATTTCCCTAATCTATAGGACCATAAGTGGAAGTGCCCTAGGCTCTGTTGCTTTGTTTTTTAGATGTTTCAGGAAACACCATACACTTCTCCAGAGTGGCTGTTGGCAATTTCCATCCCGCCCATCAGCATAAGAAGGCTCCCAGTTCTCCATGCCCTGTCGTGCCTTTATGGATTTTACACTTTTTTCAGATGGCCCTTTTGACCGGGGGGAAGTGAGACTTCATTGTAGTGCAGATTTCCTTTGCAAGCTTGCTTGGTTGGCCAAAAAGTGTGTATGCGTTTTTTCCTGAATATATTCAGGAAAAAACACATACGCCCTTTTTGCCAAGTGCATCATTGTCGAGGTTCTGACTCTCTTCATATGTTTTCAATGCAATTCCAGTCTACCTCCTGAAATCGGTTTCCTGCACTTCTGCCTTGCTTTCAATGTCTCTTCATAGCCTTACCTCAATATATTTTTTGAAAATAGTTGGCCTTTATAACTCTGCAGGTTTTTGAATTGCGGTGGCCCTTAGCCCCACTTTTCAGCTCTTATTTTTGTGGTCTTGCCCCATAACCACAGGATTCCTTGAAGCCCTATTTTTCTTCTGGGGCACCTTGCTGTGCCTTTGGTTAATTCTTCTTACTGATGTGGCATTAGAGTGACATGTGCCCATTGAAACCACTACAGCTTGTTTCTCACTGGTTCCCCCTATTCCCATTCATCCTCCACACTAACTGCAGACTGTGCGATACCAGAACTTAAAGGCATTGACTCCATGTGGGGATGTTGTTAGTAAAGCGGCTGGAATGTCGATCCGCAGCCCCAGGAGAGGAAAAATGAGGTGCGTTTTAGAAACCTTTCCCGATCATATGGTATACCAGTCGCTGGGTTTCCCAAGCATGGTTTAGCTGTAGGAAGATTCCCTTCAACCTGGAGTGTTGGGACCCTTGGACTGAGTAGCATGAAGTATTGCATTAAACTTTCGGCAGTTGCTCACCAAAGCTCACCAATCCTCTCAGCCCCAAGTGTCCAGCCTTATGTCTTATCCAGCTGTGGGTTTATATGTGGTCAATCCAGGTTGCAATCCAGGTTGCATCACAGCCCCTGAGCGAATTTTGTAAGAATTTTTCTCTCTTTCATTGTTTCAGCGTTTTCTTTTTAAAATTTATTTCTATAATGGGGTTTAGCTCATTTTCACTGCTGTGTTTGTGCCGCTCTGCACACACTTGATTCCCTTATGGAGATATATCAATACATGGGTTTTAAGATTCTTATTACTCAGATATATTTCTCTGCGGTGTATAGGGTGTGTTGAGGCCAGTTCATTGAGCAAGGTGTAGATCTTGTCTAATACCTATTTGGTTTATTGAACGGTATCTGTGCTAATTTCAAACTCTGGTTTTATGCATCACCCTACCTCTCCTTTCCCCTTAAGCTGACATAAGTGTGTTTTCTAAATGTGAGACACTGTTCTGTTCTGTAATTCATTTCTTGTGCAGCCATATTTACCCTCCCTCTATAAGTGATATCTTATGATATGTTTCTTTTTCTGTTTGACTTATTTCAAGTAGTATTATCGGACCTAAATCCACTCTTTATCCTTCTACTAGCCTTATTACATTGATTTCATGGTGAAGAGATATTCCATCGTACATAAGTACCACATCTTCTTTATCCATTGTTCTCTTTCCTGGGATATTTAAGGTGTACTGAAGTTGAGGTTCTTGTAAACAGAGTAGCCCTAAACTGTGGTGTGCTTGTGTCTTGTTGATTTTTAGACTTCCCTAGATATACTCCCATGATTGGAAGTGTCCTATGCTCTGTAGCTCTGTTTTTTAGATGATTTAGGAACCACCATACACTTCTCCAGAGTGGCTCTCGGCAGTTCACACACTGCCCATCAGCGTATAAAGGCTCCCTGTTCTCCATGGCCTGTCCTGCCTTTCTGGATTTTACACTTTTTTAGGATGGCCCTTTTGACCGGTGGGAAGTGAGACTTCTTTGTTGTGCACATTTGCATTGCTTACTTGCTTCGTTGCCCATAAAGTGCGTATGCGTTTTTTCCTGGATATAATCAGGAAAAAACGCATATGCCCTTTTGGGCCAACTGCATCATTGTCGAAATTCTGCCGCTTTTCATGTGCATTAAAGACGAGTCCAATCTATCTCTTGAAATCTGTTTCTTGCAATTCTGTCTTGCATTCAGATCCTCTTCTTTGCCTTACCTCAACATATTTTTGGACATTAGTTTTCATTTATAACTCTGCAGGTTTGTGAATTGCAGTGACCCTGAGCTCCATTTTTTAAGTTGCTCTTTTGTGAGCTGGCCTCAAACCCGCAGGATTGCTTCAGGCCCTATTTTGGCTCCGGCGAGGCAGGCTGAGCCTTTCTTTAATTCTTATTCTTAATGGGAAATTAGAGTGATATGTGCCCGTCCAAACCCCTACAACTATTCTCTCATTGGTTCCCCCTCTTCCCGTTCATCCTCCTCACAATTTGCAAAATGTGTGAAACAGAAGTTTAAATGTGCTGATTCTCCAAGTGGGGAGATTCTAAGTAACATGGCTGGAATGGTGAACAGGAGCACCAGGAGAGGATAAATGAGGTGCATTTTAGACACATCTCCCGATCACATGGTGTACAGTCCTCTGGGTTTTCCATGCATGTTTTAGCTGTAGGAAGATCCCTTGAACCTGCAGATTTGGGACCCATTGAATGGGTACCAGGTAGTATTACTTTAAAGGGTGTGCATTTCCTCACCCAACCTCACATTCCTCTTAGCGCAAACAGTTTCCAGCCTTATGTCTCATCCTGCTGTGGGTCTAGATGTGTTCAATCCATGTTGCATCACCGTCCCTGAGGAAAAGTTGTAAGAGGTTTTCTCTGTCTCTCTGTCGTTTATTTTTTTCAATTTATTACTATATTGGTTACAGCTGATTTTCAAAGCTCTGTTTCTTGCTGCTGTACATCCACTTGATTCACGTACAGAGAGTCATCAATAAATTCTTTTTCAGATTCTTACCAGTCGTATATATTCTTTTCCGGTGACTTGAGTGTGCTGAGTGCAGTTCTTTTAGCTACTGTGTAGGCCTTGTTGATTATCAGTTTGGTATTTGGAATGGTATCTTTGCTAATTTCAACCTCCTGGATGATGCCTCACCCCTCCCCACCTTTCCCGTTTAGCAGCCTTATGCGTGTTTTCTACATATTTGACTATGTTTTTGTTTTGTAATTTATTTCATGTGTAGCCATTTTGGATTCCACCTTTAAGTGATATCTTATGATATGTGTCTTTTTCTTTTTGAATTCTGTCACTTAGAATGATCATACGTAACTCCTCCGGAGTTGTTACAACTGGCCATATTTCATTGATTTCCAGGCTGAATAATATTCCACTCTACCTAAGTACCACATCTCTATCCAGTTTTTCCCTCCAGAGACATTTAAGTTATATCCTAGTCGAGGATCTTTTAAACAGAGAGGGGGTAAATATTGGGGTGCCTGTGTCCTCTCGATTTTTGTTTTTCCCAAGATATACGCCCATGAGTGCAAGTGCCCTATGCTCTGTAGCTCATTTTTTAGATGCTTTAGTAAACACAATACACTTCTCCAGAATGGCCGTTGGCAATATACATTTCCACTATAAGTCTCACAGGGCTCCCTCTTCTCGTTGCCCTGTCCTGCATTTCTGTTGTTTACGCTTTATGAGGATGGCTCTTCTGACTGATGCGAAGTGATATCTTTTGTAGTATTGACTTCCAGTGCCCACCTGTTTGGTTGGCTAAAAAAGTGTATGCCCTTTTCTTGAATATATACAGAAAAAAACGCATACACCCTTTTTGGCCAACTGCAATGTTGGCAATGTTGGCAATGTTCAGCTCCTTTTCTTGTGCTTAATGGCGAGTCCTTTCTACCTCCTCAAATCCCTTTCCTGCCATTCTCCCTTGCTTACAAGTCCTTTTCTCTGACTTTCCTCAAGACATTTTTCAGTGATGGATATTTTCAACTCTGCAGTTTTGTGAATTTTACTGCCCCTGAGTTCCATTGTTCAACTTGTGTTTATGGGAACTGGCCACAAAGCAGCGGGATTTCCTCAAGCCCTATACTGTTTCCATGGGCAACCCTAGCCTTTGGTCAATTCGTCTTCCTGATTGGAAATTAGAGTGACATGTGCCTGTCTGAACACCTAGGACTTGTCTCTCATTGTTCTTCATCCTTCTGCTTCATCCTCTGGACAAATTCCAAACTGTACGCAACAGGATGTTGACAGTGCTGACATCTCCAAGTGGGGAGACTGTTAGTAAAGACGCTGGAGGGGTGAACCCGAGCACCAGGAGATGAGGAGATGAGATGCCTTTTCCAAACTCTTCCCGATCAGACGGTATACCATCCTCTGGGTGTGACAGACATGTTTTAGCAGTAGGAAGAGTCCCATTCATGTAAGGAGAACACCAGGGCTTTTTCAAAATCAGTGTCTCCCTGAAACCCAAACTGGGGAAGTTTTTAAGCTACGGCTACACATATGTTCATTAAGGGCCTTGGGAAGTAGGCAGAGTCCAAACTTTAGATGATTGAAGTCTTCAGGGTCAGAAGCACTCACCACCAGCTTCCCTTAGGCTACACTTTAACTATCATTGATAGATGATGTCAATAAAAATATCTATTCTTTTTCAGATTATTTCCCCTTATAGGTTATTGCAAAATGTTGAGTGTAGTTCCCTGTGCTATACAGTAGTTCCTTGTTGATGATTTATTTTATACATAGCAGTGTGTATGTGTTAATTCCAAACTGTTAATTTATCCCTCCTCCCACCTTTCCCCTTTGGTAATAATAAATTATAAGATTTTATACTTCTCAGAAATGGGGGAGCTGAAAGAGAGGTATCATTTTCAATGGAAAAGCATTTAAAACAAGATTGAAGGTTTAACCAAGATTATTAGATGTACATCCTTGGAAAGAAATCACTTCGTTTCTCTAATATTGACCTGACAAATAAGACAAACCTTTTCACTGAACTTGCTTATAAAAAGTGATGGAAATATCAAATGGAAGTGTTAGAAACATCTTATTTTACCCGAGCCTTATACACTGTTCTATGTTAACTACAGTTTGGCTCACACATCTGTTCATTGAGGTTACAATAGTCTCAATTTCTGTTACTGATCCTCCAGAGTGGACCCCAACAAGTGTCCCCCTGCCCAGTGTCATTGGGGCCAACAGATCGAGACTGAGTTTGGTTCACAAGCAAAGGAAACTTTATATTTTGATCAGAGAATGGAGAGGTGAGAGCATGCACTACCCCGTGGGCTGTGGGCTGGGCTGCTGTGTAGAGATCCTGTCAGAGTCAGTGGGAGGGAGGGAGGCGGCAGAGCTCTCGAGGGCCGGGTTGGCTGTAGCTCAGGCTCTATATCGTGGAGTCTGCACTGGGCCCCAGGAGCTGAGGTGTCGACCCAGCCATTCTGCACTAGGAAATCTGGTCTGAAGTGCCGGGTGTGGAACCTCTGCATGCGGGACCCTAGGAGCACGTGAAATTAGACAAAGCACAAAGGATAAAAAAGGTTAGACTTGACTTTATTGCCCAGATTCTATTTTTATCTCCCAGGGATTTTTAATGGGCTTTGCTGGGGACAAACCCCTCCTCTGCCTTTTGTCCCGTTCCTCATTCTTGGAGTGCTGAGGGTGCAGACCCTTCTTCTGTAACTGCTGAGTGCTGAGTTGGGAGCCCTCATACCCTGGGGCGAGGGTCAGAGCTTCTCCCCAGCAGCCTCCCGGTGACGTTGATTGTCCCCAGGACCCCTGCCTCCCTGCTCGTCCACCTGAGCACCAGCATTGGAAGTGTTATAGATTCTAATGACCTTTAAGGGTCCAGGAAAGAGATGTGCAGAGACGCTGTGGGGGCCGGTTTCACCCCGCCCCACATTTGTTCGGCCACCTTAGGCTGACCGTTTCTGCCAGCCTAGATGCTCTGACCAGTAGTCTGCGCTTTCTTCAATTAGGCCCCTGAATTAACGTACAAACAGCACCAGGTGTCAGAGCCCTGCCCGCTCAACTCCCAGACAGTCCAGGGTCAGTGGTGATAAGGACCATGATGGTTACTGAGTCAACAGCCTTTTGAAGTAAACAGGAGTCCAGCCGGTCTTATTGGCCACCATCATCACGGTGTCTGTAGGCTTTTCTATGGTGACAGTGTGGTATACTGTTCCCCCGCCAAGATTATTAGCTCCCCTCTGGGTGCAGTAAGTCCTGCAAGCAGTAGTCTACTCTTTTGGGACACACTCTTGTTGTTTTATGAGAGAAACTCCAGGTCAAGTGATGTTCACACGAGTCGTCATGGTGCCCTGTTGCCCCCGGTTATCTCTCTGGATGTTGGAGTTGGAGGGCCTCCTCACTCGAGGTCGGTGTGCCCACGGAGCGAACCCTGCAACTTCAGGGCATGGTTGGTGGTTAGGATCACCACGTGGGGTCCTTTTCCCGTAGGAGGGAGGTGGCCTTTTGGGCTGCTGATTTCCAGGTTTTTAGATACCGCCAGTATCTTGGCCAGATGTGGCAGTGGGCCAAGCTCCTTAGTGACCGTAGTTTATCCTACCTGGATGGCATTCTTGCATTGTTCCATTTCAAGTGGTCCCAGTTTTTGCACTAATTCTCCAATGGCGATTCACCTTTCACCGGGAATGTAAAGGTCAAAGGGTTTAGCTAAATTAGGGAGTTCCAGGGCAAGGGTCTGAATTGACTGCTCTTTCCATTCTTGAAAGGCCACTTCTGGATTCTATTCAAAAGGATCATCATCTTTTCCTTTCAGTGTTTCATATAGAGGCCCAGCTAGTAGACTGTAGTTAGGGATCCAGAAGCAGCAAACCCTGGCCTCCCCAGGAACCCCTAAGCTGTCTTCTAGTTTTAGAAAGGGGTAAGGCTGAAAATGGTTTCTTCCCTTTCCTGGGATGGGCTTCTCTGACCTTGTGTGAGAATGAAGCCCAGGCAGGTCACCGCAGTCTGTGATATTTGAGCTTTTTCTTGGACAACTTCTATCCTTTATTGGCTTGGTAGTTCAGAGGCCTCCTTAGTAGGGCTGGCGATCAGAATGTCGTCTGCATATTGAAGGAGGGTTTCCTTTTCCAGAGGTAGAACTTTTAGGTCTTTAGCTAAGCTTTCCCCAAAGACGGTGTGGGAATTTTTGCACCCTTGGGGCCAGACGGCCCGGAAGTATTGTTTTAGTTGTATGTTGAGTCCTGCCACTCACAAGCCAAAATTTCTTGTGACTCTGGGACTAATGGAATACAAAAGAAGGCATCATTGAAGACTAATACAGAATACCATGTCCTGGTGGTTGGTAGAATGACCAGCAGGGTGTAGGAATTAGGAGCAACTGGAGGTATATCCTCGGTGGCTTCACTGACTGTCCTGACATCCTTTACCAGGTCCCCAGCAGCCCATGGGGCTCTCGTGGTCAGACCAATCGCAGAATATGGAGCTCACCTGGGCAGGTACCCCACCCCCACCCCAGCCCACGGGGCTCTTGTGATCAGGCCCCTCCCAGGATACAGAGCTACCCTTGCAGGTACCCTGGCAGGGCTGGGCACACAGGAACCGTGCACATAGCCCTCATTGCAGAGCACCCCCAGCTCACCTGTCGCTCAGAGCTGACACAGAGCACCTCAGAGCAGGACTTGAACTAACAAACAGCAGCTGCGACAGGTCTGTGACCCTGGGCATCACTCCGTGAGGCCTCCCTCCACCTGGTCTTCCAGAGACTTCCACTGCACCCGGGGCACCAGGCCTCTGTCTCCAACCACCACCCACCCCTCCTTTCCCTGACTCCTGGGTTCCTCTCATTAGGAGAGGGTTTTCTTGAAGTTGTCTCCCACTCATGGGCCAGATAAAATGATTAGAAAACAAGCCAAAGCTGCAGCCCCTTGTCTATCCTGACTCTCAGGAGCCCACACCTGTTCCTTGGACCTGGCCGGTTCAGCAAGTTCCATTTTCTGCAACTGTGAGCCCCTGAGGGGTGATGATTGGCTGACCTGGGCAGCCTTACCATGCCGGCCAGCCCTCCCCAGGTGTGCCTGGGTTGAGATCAATATAAATACCACTCCAGGCAGCAAGAGCCCCTGCAGCCGTGCCTGACGCCATTTTCTCTGCCCTGTCAGCAGTCTCGGGGCTGGGCTGGTGGGAGGGAGTGAGAGGCCACGGCTTTGTGGGTGGCCCAGTGTGAGTGGGGCTCTGCTGGACTTTCTGCAGCAGTTGCCAGGCTGCCACCTGCTAAAGAAGAGGATGTGTCACCCATACCTGCTGCTGGAATTTCTCCCTGGGCAGAGGTGAGGAAGGAAAAAAGCAGTGGGGGCAGGGACAGGACGGGTATCTCAGGCAGGGAAATGGAAATCTTCCAGAAGAGCACCCAGGGCCAGGACCATCCTGGCTGGCCTGCAGGCACCAAGTCGGCCGGCATGCTGTCACTCGTGTGGCTCTATGGCCCTTCCTCTAGGCTTTCAAGTCCTTGTATATATTCAGGTGTTTTACCTGGGACGGGTGGGAATAGTTCAGCAGCAACTGGCCTGGGGCTCAGCTCACGTTTACTCACAGATGCCTCGGCACGGTGCCCCAGCTTTGCAATGAGGACGCTTGTTGCGTGGGGGCTGCTGGCTGAATGGGAGACGATTCCCCACCACTGACCAACTTCAGAATTGTTTACAACTGGAGCAAGTGCCCTGATACGGTTTTCCTCTGTGTAACTGGTGGGTTCTGTGTTTTTTTCTCTTTTTCGTTTTTGGTTCAAGGTAGATTTTATTCCTCTTTTTTGTATTTACAGATATAAGCATGGAAATAATTTATTCATATAAATACATGTATGTGCAGGGAATAATTGTTTTTTCTGTTTTATTTTTTAAATTTTATTTCTTTTTAATTTTGAATTTTATTTTATATTTTTATACAGCAGGTTCTTATTGGTTATCTATTTTATACATATAAATGTATACATGCCAATCCCAGTCTCTCAACTCCTCCCACCACCACCCCCCCAACAGCTTTCCCCCCTTGTTGTCCATACGTTTGTTGTCTACATCTGTTGCTCTATTTATGCCTTGCAAAATGGTTAATCTGTACAGTTTTTCTAGGTTCCACATATATGCATGAATATACCAGATTTGTTTTTCTCTTTCTGACTTACTTCACTCTGTATGACAGTCTCTAGATCCATCGACGTCTCTACAAATGACCCAATTTCATTCCTTTTCATGGCTTAGTAATATTCCATTTTATATATGTACCACAGCTTTATGCATTCGTCTGTCTGTGGGCATTTAGGTTGCTTCCATTACCTCGATATTGTAAATAGTGATGCAATGAACATTGCGGTGAATGACTCTTTTTGATTTATGGTTTTGTCTGGGTATATGTCCAGTACTGGGATTGCTGTATCATATGGTAATTCTATTGTTAGTTTCTTAAGAAATTCCATATTGTTCTCCATAATGACTGTATCAATTTATATTCCCAACAATAGTGGAAGAGGGTTCCTTTTCTCCACACCCTTTCCAGCATTATTTGTTTGTAGATTTTCTATGATGCCTATTCTACCAGGTGTGAGGTGATACCTCATTGTTGAATCCATTTCGTTGAGCAAGGGGTAGGTCTTGTCTATTACATATTTGGCTTATGGAACGGTATCTGTGCTAATTTCAAACTCTGCTTTTATGCAGCACCCCAACTCACCTTCCCCCTTAAGCAAGCATAAGTTGGTTTTCTAAATTTGAGACCCTGTTCTGTTTTGTAATTCAGTTCATGTGTAGCCAAGTTCACATTCCACGTATTAGTGATACCTTATGATGTTTCTTTTTCTGTGTGACTTATTTCACTTAGAATCATCGTGCCTCAATCCACTCATTATGCTGGTACGGGCCTGGTGACATAGATTACATTGCTGAGTGGTATTCTGTTGTACATAAGTACCGCAACTTCTTTATCCATTATTTGCTCTCTGGGATATTTAACTTGTGCCGCAGAAGAGATTCCTGTAAAAAGAGCCGTCCCAAATTTTGGGGTGGCTGTGTCTTTTTGATTTTAATTTCCCTAAGCTATAGGACCATAAGTGGAAGTGCCCTAGGCTCTGTTGCTTTGTTTTTTAGATGTTTCAGGAAACACCATACACTTCTACAGAGCTGCTGTTGGGAATTTACATCCCGCCCATCAGCATAACAAGGCTCCCAGTTCTCCGTGGCCTGTTCTGCCTTTCTGGATTTTACACTTTTTTCAGATGGCCCTTTTGACCGGGGGGAAGTGAGACTTCATTGTAGTGCAGATTTCCTTTGCAAGCTTGCTTGGTTGGCCAAAAAGGGCGTATGAGTTTTCTCCTGAATATATTCAGGAAAAAACACATACGCCCTTTTTGGCCAAGTGCATCATTGTCGACGTTCTTCCTCTTTTCCTGTGTTTTAAATGCAATCCAATTCCGATTCCTCCTGAAATCGGTTTCCTGCAATTCTGCCCCGCATTCAAGTCCTCTTGGCAGCCCTACTTCAGTATATTTTCGGACAATAGCTGTCATTTATAAATCTGCAGGTTTGTGAATTACAGTGCCCCTGAGCTCCTTTCTTCAACTCGCTTTCTTTTGAGCTGGCCACAACACCGCAGGATTGCTTCAGGCCCTAATCTGGTTCCGGCACGGCATGCTGAGCCTTTGGTTTATTCCTCTTCCCTGTGGGAAATGAGAGTTAAATTTGCCCGTCCAGACACCTCCAGCTAGTCTCTCATTGGTTCTCGCTATTCCTGTTTATCTTCCGCAGAAATTGCAAACTGGGCCAAACAGGAGGTTAAAGGGACTGACTCTCCAAGTTGGGAGAGTGTTAGTAAAGCGTCTGGAATGTTGCACCCGAGTACCAGGGAACGAAAAGTGAGACACATTTGAACACGTTTCTCGATCACACGGTGGATCATACTCTGGGTTCCACATGCATGTTTTAGCTGAAGGAAGAATCTCTTAAACCTGGAGAGTTGAGACCCATGGAATGGGTACCATGCAATATGACTTCAAAGGGTCTGCATTTGCTCACCGAACCTCTCCAATCCTATCACTGCTGAGTTTATGCCCCTGTACACATGCTTGATTCTCTTTCGGAGACATAGCAATCCATAGGTTTTAAGATACTTACTAGTGAGGTACATTCTTAAGCGTTTAATATGCGGTGTTGAGTCCATTTCGTTGAGCAAGGAGTAGCTCTTGTCTATTCCATATTTGGCTTAAGGAACTTTATCTGTGCTCATTTCAATCTCTGGTTTTATGCAGCACCCCAACTCACCTTTCCCCTTAAACAAGCATAAGTTGCTTTTCTAAATTTGAGACCCTGTTCTGTTCTGTAATTCAGTTCCTGTGTAGCCAAGTTTACATTCCGTGTGTTAGTGATATCTTATGATGTTTCTGTTTCTGTGTGACTTATTTCAGTTAGAATCATCGTACCTGAATCCACTCATTATGCTGCTACGGGCCTGATGACATAGATTTCATTGCTGAGTGATACTGCATTGTACGTAAGTACCACAAGTTCTTTATCCATTTTTCACTTTCTGTGATATTGAACTTGTACGGTAAATGAGGTTCTTGTAAACAGAGGCGTCCCAAACATTGGGGTGGCTGTATCTTTTTGATTTTAATTTCCCTAAGCTATAGGACCATAAGTGGAAGTGCCGTAGGCTCTGTTGCTTTGTTTTTTAGATGTTTCAGGAAACACCATACACTTCTCCCGAGTGTCTGTTGGCAATTTACATCCCGCCCATCAGCATAACAAGGCTCCCAGTTCTCCATGGCCTGTCCTGCCTTTCTGGATTTTACACTTTTTTCAGATGGCCCTTTTGACCGGGGGGAAGTGAGACTTCATTGTAGTGCAGATTTCCTTTGCAAGCTTGCTTGGTTGGCCAAAAAGGGCGTATGCGTTTTTTCCTGAATATATTCAGGAAAAAACGCATAAGCGCTTTTTGGCCAAGTGCATTCTTGTGGACCTTCTGCCTCTTTTCCTATGCTTTCAATGCAATTCCAGTCTACATCCTGAAATCGGTTTCCTGCAATTCTGCCCGCTTTCAACTCCTTTTGGCAGCCTTACTTCAGTATATTTTTGGACGATAGCTGTCATTTATAACTCTGCAGGTTTGTGAATTACAGTGCCCCTGAGCTCCTTTCTTCAACTCGCTTTCTTGTGACCTGGCCGCAACACCGCAGGATGGCTTCAGGCCCTAATCTGGTTCCGGCACGGCACGCTGAGCCTTTGGTTATTTCCTCTTCCTGGTGGGAAATGAGAGTTAAATTTGCCCGTCCAGACACCTCCAGCTAGTCTCTCATTGGTTCTCGCTATTCCTGTTCATCTTCCGCAGAAATTGCAAACTGGGCCAAACAGGAGGTTAAAGGGACTGACTCTCCAAGTCGGGAGAGTGTTAGTAAAGCGTCTGGAATGTTGCACCCGAGTACCAGGGTACGAAAACTGAGACATATTTGAACACGTCCCCCGATCACATGGTTGATCATACTCTAGGTTCCACATGCATGTTTTAGCTGAAGGAAGAATACCTTAAACCTGGGTAGTTGAAACCCGTGGAATGGGTACCATGCAATATGACTTCAAAGGGTCTTCATTTGCTCACCGAACCTCTCCAATCCTATCACTGCTGCGTTTATGCCCCTGTACACACGCTTGATTCTCTTTCAGACATAGCCATCCATACGTTTTAAGATTCTTACTAGTCAGGTATATTCTTTGGCGTTTAATATGGGGTGTTGAGTCCATTTCGTTGAGCAAGGAGTAGCTCTTGTCTATTCCATATTTGGCTTAAGGAACTTTATCTGTGCTCATTTCAATCTCTGGTTTTATGCAGCACCCCAACTCACCTTTACCCTTAAGCAAGCATAAGTTGGTTTTCTAAATTGGAGACCCTGTTCTGTTCTGTAATTCAGTTCCTGAGTAGCCAAGTTTACATTCCGTGTATTACTGATATCTTATGATGTTTCTTTTTCTGTGTGACTTATTTCAGTTAGAATCATCATACCTGAATCCACTCATTGTGCTGCTAAGGGCCTGATGACATAGATTTCATTGCTGAGTGATATTGCATTGTACGTAAGTACCACAACTTCTTTATCCATTTTTCACTTTCTGCGATATTGAACTTGTACCGTAAACGAGGTTCTTGTAAACAGAGCCGTCCCAAACTTTGGGGTGGCTGTGTCTTTTTAATTTTAATTTCCCTAATCTATAGGACCATAAGTGGAAGTGCCCTAGGCTCTGTTGCTTTGTTTTTTAGATGTTTCAGGAAACACCATACACTTCTCCAGAGTGGCTGTTGGCAATTTCCATCCCGCCCATCAGCATAAGAAGGCTCCCAGTTCTCCATGCCCTGTCGTGCCTTTATGGATTTTACACTTTTTTCAGATGGCCCTTTTGACCGGGGGGAAGTGAGACTTCATTGTAGTGCAGATTTCCTTTGCAAGCTTGCTTGGTTGGCCAAAAAGTGTGTATGCGTTTTTTCCTGAATATATTCAGGAAAAAACACATACGCCCTTTTTGCCAAGTGCATCATTGTCGAGGTTCTGACTCTCTTCATATGTTTTCAATGCAATTCCAGTCTACCTCCTGAAATCGGTTTCCTGCACTTCTGCCTTGCTTTCAATGTCTCTTCATAGCCTTACCTCAATATATTTTTTGAAAATAGTTGGCCTTTATAACTCTGCAGGTTTTTGAATTGCGGTGGCCCTTAGCCCCACTTTTCAGCTCTTATTTTTGTGGTCTTGCCCCATAACCACAGGATTCCTTGAAGCCCTATTTTTCTTCTGGGGCACCTTGCTGTGCCTTTGGTTAATTCTTCTTACTGATGTGGCATTAGAGTGACATGTGCCCATTGAAACCACTACAGCTTGTTTCTCACTGGTTCCCCCTATTCCCATTCATCCTCCACACTAACTGCAGACTGTGCGATACCAGAACTTAAAGGCATTGACTCCATGTGGGGATGTTGTTAGTAAAGCGGCTGGAATGTCGATCCGCAGCCCCAGGAGAGGAAAAATGAGGTGCGTTTTAGAAACCTTTCCCGATCATATGGTATACCAGTCGCTGGGTTTCCCAAGCATGGTTTAGCTGTAGGAAGATTCCCTTCAACCTGGAGTGTTGGGACCCTTGGACTGAGTAGCATGAAGTATTGCATTAAACTTTCGGCAGTTGCTCACCAAAGCTCACCAATCCTCTCAGCCCCAAGTGTCCAGCCTTATGTCTTATCCAGCTGTGGGTTTATATGTGGTCAATCCAGGTTGCAATCCAGGTTGCATCACAGCCCCTGAGCGAATTTTGTAAGAATTTTTCTCTCTTTCATTGTTTCAGCGTTTTCTTTTTAAAATTTATTTCTATAATGGGGTTTAGCTCATTTTCACTGCTGTGTTTGTGCCGCTCTGCACACACTTGATTCCCTTATGGAGATATATCAATACATGGGTTTTAAGATTCTTATTACTCAGATATATTTCTCTGCGGTGTATAGGGTGTGTTGAGGCCAGTTCATTGAGCAAGGTGTAGATCTTGTCTAATACCTATTTGGTTTATTGAACGGTATCTGTGCTAATTTCAAACTCTGGTTTTATGCATCACCCTACCTCTCCTTTCCCCTTAAGCTGACATAAGTGTGTTTTCTAAATGTGAGACACTGTTCTGTTCTGTAATTCATTTCTTGTGCAGCCATATTTACCCTCCCTCTATAAGTGATATCTTATGATATGTTTCTTTTTCTGTTTGACTTATTTCAAGTAGTATTATCGGACCTAAATCCACTCTTTATCCTTCTACTAGCCTTATTACATTGATTTCATGGTGAAGAGATATTCCATCGTACATAAGTACCACATCTTCTTTATCCATTGTTCTCTTTCCTGGGATATTTAAGGTGTACTGAAGTTGAGGTTCTTGTAAACAGAGTAGCCCTAAACTGTGGTGTGCTTGTGTCTTGTTGATTTTTAGACTTCCCTAGATATACTCCCATGATTGGAAGTGTCCTATGCTCTGTAGCTCTGTTTTTTAGATGATTTAGGAACCACCATACACTTCTCCAGAGTGGCTCTCGGCAGTTCACACACTGCCCATCAGCGTATAAAGGCTCCCTGTTCTCCATGGCCTGTCCTGCCTTTCTGGATTTTACACTTTTTTAGGATGGCCCTTTTGACCGGTGGGAAGTGAGACTTCTTTGTTGTGCACATTTGCATTGCTTACTTGCTTCGTTGCCCATAAAGTGCGTATGCGTTTTTTCCTGGATATAATCAGGAAAAAACGCATACGCCCTTTTGGGCCAACTGCATCATTGTCGAAATTCTGCCGCTTTTCATGTGCATTAAAGACGAGTCCAATCTATCTCTTGAAATCTGTTTCTTGCAATTCTGTCTTGCATTCAGATCCTCTTCTTTGCCTTACCTCAACATATTTTTGGACATTAGTTTTCATTTATAACTCTGCAGGTTTGTGAATTGCAGTGACCCTGAGCTCCATTTTTTAAGTTGCTCTTTTGTGAGCTGGCCTCAAACCCGCAGGATTGCTTCAGGCCCTATTTTGGCTCCGGCGAGGCAGGCTGAGCCTTTCTTTAATTCTTATTCTTAATGGGAAATTAGAGTGATATGTGCCCGTCCAAACCCCTACAACTATTCTCTCATTGGTTCCCCCTCTTCCCGTTCATCCTCCTCACAATTTGCAAAATGTGTGAAACAGAAGTTTAAATGTGCTGATTCTCCAAGTGGGGAGATTCTAAGTAACATGGCTGGAATGGTGAACAGGAGCACCAGGAGAGGATAAATGAGGTGCATTTTAGACACATCTCCCGATCACATGGTGTACAGTCCTCTGGGTTTTCCATGCATGTTTTAGCTGTAGGAAGATCCCTTGAACCTGCAGATTTGGGACCCATTGAATGGGTACCAGGTAGTATTACTTTAAAGGGTGTGCATTTCCTCACCCAACCTCACATTCCTCTTAGCGCAAACAGTTTCCAGCCTTATGTCTCATCCTGCTGTGGGTCTAGATGTGTTCAATCCATGTTGCATCACCGTCCCTGAGGAAAAGTTGTAAGAGGTTTTCTCTGTCTCTCTGTCGTTTATTTTTTTCAATTTATTACTATATTGGTTACAGCTGATTTTCAAAGCTCTGTTTCTTGCTGCTGTACATCCACTTGATTCACGTACAGAGAGTCATCAATAAATTCTTTTTCAGATTCTTACCAGTCGTATATATTCTTTTCCGGTGACTTGAGTGTGCTGAGTGCAGTTCTTTTAGCTACTGTGTAGGCCTTGTTGATTATCAGTTTGGTATTTGGAATGGTATCTTTGCTAATTTCAACCTCCTGGATGATGCCTCACCCCTCCCCACCTTTCCCGTTTAGCAGCCTTATGCGTGTTTTCTACATATTTGACTATGTTTTTGTTTTGTAATTTATTTCATGTGTAGCCATTTTGGATTCCACCTTTAAGTGATATCTTATGATATGTGTCTTTTTCTTTTTGAATTCTGTCACTTAGAATGATCATACGTAACTCCTCCGGAGTTGTTACAACTGGCCATATTTCATTGATTTCCAGGCTGAATAATATTCCACTCTACCTAAGTACCACATCTCTATCCAGTTTTTCCCTCCAGAGACATTTAAGTTATATCCTAGTCGAGGATCTTTTAAACAGAGAGGGGGTAAATATTGGGGTGCCTGTGTCCTCTCGATTTTTGTTTTTCCCAAGATATACGCCCATGAGTGCAAGTGCCCTATGCTCTGTAGCTCATTTTTTAGATGCTTTAGTAAACACAATACACTTCTCCAGAATGGCCGTTGGCAATATACATTTCCACTATAAGTCTCACAGGGCTCCCTCTTCTCGTTGCCCTGTCCTGCATTTCTGTTGTTTACGCTTTATGAGGATGGCTCTTCTGACTGATGCGAAGTGATATCTTTTGTAGTATTGACTTCCAGTGCCCACCTGTTTGGTTGGCTAAAAAAGTGTATGCCCTTTTCTTGAATATATACAGAAAAAAACGCATACACCCTTTTTGGCCAACTGCAATGTTGGCAATGTTGGCAATGTTCAGCTCCTTTTCTTGTGCTTAATGGCGAGTCCTTTCTACCTCCTCAAATCCCTTTCCTGCCATTCTCCCTTGCTTACAAGTCCTTTTCTCTGACTTTCCTCAAGACATTTTTCAGTGATGGATATTTTCAACTCTGCAGTTTTGTGAATTTTACTGCCCCTGAGTTCCATTGTTCAACTTGTGTTTATGGGAACTGGCCACAAAGCAGCGGGATTTCCTCAAGCCCTATACTGTTTCCATGGGCAACCCTAGCCTTTGGTCAATTCGTCTTCCTGATTGGAAATTAGAGTGACATGTGCCTGTCTGAACACCTAGGACTTGTCTCTCATTGTTCTTCATCCTTCTGCTTCATCCTCTGGACAAATTCCAAACTGTACGCAACAGGATGTTGACAGTGCTGACATCTCCAAGTGGGGAGACTGTTAGTAAAGACGCTGGAGGGGTGAACCCGAGCACCAGGAGATGAGGAGATGAGATGCCTTTTCCAAACTCTTCCCGATCAGACGGTATACCATCCTCTGGGTGTGACAGACATGTTTTAGCAGTAGGAAGAGTCCCATTCATGTAAGGAGAACACCAGGGCTTTTTCAAAATCAGTGTCTCCCTGAAACCCAAACTGGGGAAGTTTTTAAGCTACGGCTACACATATGTTCATTAAGGGCCTTGGGAAGTAGGCAGAGTCCAAACTTTAGATGATTGAAGTCTTCAGGGTCAGAAGCACTCACCACCAGCTTCCCTTAGGCTACACTTTAACTATCATTGATAGATGATGTCAATAAAAATATCTATTCTTTTTCAGATTATTTCCCCTTATAGGTTATTGCAAAATGTTGAGTGTAGTTCCCTGTGCTATACAGTAGTTCCTTGTTGATGATTTATTTTATACATAGCAGTGTGTATGTGTTAATTCCAAACTGTTAATTTATCCCTCCTCCCACCTTTCCCCTTTGGTAATAATAAATTATAAGATTTTATACTTCTCAGAAATGGGGGAGCTGAAAGAGAGGTATCATTTTCAATGGAAAAGCATTTAAAACAAGATTGAAGGTTTAACCAAGATTATTAGATGTACATCCTTGGAAAGAAATCACTTCGTTTCTCTAATATTGACCTGACAAATAAGACAAACCTTTTCACTGAACTTGCTTATAAAAAGTGATGGAAATATCAAATGGAAGTGTTAGAAACATCTTATTTTACCCGAGCCTTATACACTGTTCTATGTTAACTACAGTTTGGCTCACACATCTGTTCATTGAGGTTACAATAGTCTCAATTTCTGTTACTGATCCTCCAGAGTGGACCCCAACAAGTGTCCCCCTGCCCAGTGTCATTGGGGCCAACAGATCGAGACTGAGTTTGGTTCACAAGCAAAGGAAACTTTATATTTTGATCAGAGAATGGAGAGGTGAGAGCATGCACTACCCCGTGGGCTGTGGGCTGGGCTGCTGTGTAGAGATCCTGTCAGAGTCAGTGGGAGGGAGGGAGGCGGCAGAGCTCTCGAGGGCCGGGTTGGCTGTAGCTCAGGCTCTATATCGTGGAGTCTGCACTGGGCCCCAGGAGCTGAGGTGTCGACCCAGCCATTCTGCACTAGGAAATCTGGTCTGAAGTGCCGGGTGTGGAACCTCTGCATGCGGGACCCTAGGAGCACGTGAAATTAGACAAAGCACAAAGGATAAAAAAGGTTAGACTTGACTTTATTGCCCAGATTCTATTTTTATCTCCCAGGGATTTTTAATGGGCTTTGCTGGGGACAAACCCCTCCTCTGCCTTTTGTCCCGTTCCTCATTCTTGGAGTGCTGAGGGTGCAGACCCTTCTTCTGTAACTGCTGAGTGCTGAGTTGGGAGCCCTCATACCCTGGGGCGAGGGTCAGAGCTTCTCCCCAGCAGCCTCCCGGTGACGTTGATTGTCCCCAGGACCCCTGCCTCCCTGCTCGTCCACCTGAGCACCAGCATTGGAAGTGTTATAGATTCTAATGACCTTTAAGGGTCCAGGAAAGAGATGTGCAGAGACGCTGTGGGGGCCGGTTTCACCCCGCCCCACATTTGTTCGGCCACCTTAGGCTGACCGTTTCTGCCAGCCTAGATGCTCTGACCAGTAGTCTGCGCTTTCTTCAATTAGGCCCCTGAATTAACGTACAAACAGCACCAGGTGTCAGAGCCCTGCCCGCTCAACTCCCAGACAGTCCAGGGTCAGTGGTGATAAGGACCATGATGGTTACTGAGTCAACAGCCTTTTGAAGTAAACAGGAGTCCAGCCGGTCTTATTGGCCACCATCATCACGGTGTCTGTAGGCTTTTCTATGGTGACAGTGTGGTATACTGTTCCCCCGCCAAGATTATTAGCTCCCCTCTGGGTGCAGTAAGTCCTGCAAGCAGTAGTCTACTCTTTTGGGACACACTCTTGTTGTTTTATGAGAGAAACTCCAGGTCAAGTGATGTTCACACGAGTCGTCATGGTGCCCTGTTGCCCCCGGTTATCTCTCTGGATGTTGGAGTTGGAGGGCCTCCTCACTCGAGGTCGGTGTGCCCACGGAGCGAACCCTGCAACTTCAGGGCATGGTTGGTGGTTAGGATCACCACGTGGGGTCCTTTTCCCGTAGGAGGGAGGTGGCCTTTTGGGCTGCTGATTTCCAGGTTTTTAGATACCGCCAGTATCTTGGCCAGATGTGGCAGTGGGCCAAGCTCCTTAGTGACCGTAGTTTATCCTACCTGGATGGCATTCTTGCATTGTTCCATTTCAAGTGGTCCCAGTTTTTGCACTAATTCTCCAATGGCGATTCACCTTTCACCGGGAATGTAAAGGTCAAAGGGTTTAGCTAAATTAGGGAGTTCCAGGGCAAGGGTCTGAATTGACTGCTCTTTCCATTCTTGAAAGGCCACTTCTGGATTCTATTCAAAAGGATCATCATCTTTTCCTTTCAGTGTTTCATATAGAGGCCCAGCTAGTAGACTGTAGTTAGGGATCCAGAAGCAGCAAACCCTGGCCTCCCCAGGAACCCCTAAGCTGTCTTCTAGTTTTAGAAAGGGGTAAGGCTGAAAATGGTTTCTTCCCTTTCCTGGGATGGGCTTCTCTGACCTTGTGTGAGAATGAAGCCCAGGCAGGTCACCGCAGTCTGTGATATTTGAGCTTTTTCTTGGACAACTTCTATCCTTTATTGGCTTGGTAGTTCAGAGGCCTCCTTAGTAGGGCTGGCGATCAGAATGTCGTCTGCATATTGAAGGAGGGTTTCCTTTTCCAGAGGTAGAACTTTTAGGTCTTTAGCTAAGCTTTCCCCAAAGACGGTGTGGGAATTTTTGCACCCTTGGGGCCAGACGGCCCGGAAGTATTGTTTTAGTTGTATGTTGAGTCCTGCCACTCACAAGCCAAAATTTCTTGTGACTCTGGGACTAATGGAATACAAAAGAAGGCATCATTGAAGACTAATACAGAATACCATGTCCTGGTGGTTGGTAGAATGACCAGCAGGGTGTAGGAATTAGGAGCAACTGGAGGTATATCCTCGGTGGCTTCACTGACTGTCCTGACATCCTTTACCAGGTCCCCAGCAGCCCATGGGGCTCTCGTGGTCAGACCAATCGCAGAATATGGAGCTCACCTGGGCAGGTACCCCACCCCCACCCCAGCCCACGGGGCTCTTGTGATCAGGCCCCTCCCAGGATACAGAGCTACCCTTGCAGGTACCCTGGCAGGGCTGGGCACACAGGAACCGTGCACATAGCCCTCATTGCAGAGCACCCCCAGCTCACCTGTCGCTCAGAGCTGACACAGAGCACCTCAGAGCAGGACTTGAACTAACAAACAGCAGCTGCGACAGGTCTGTGACCCTGGGCATCACTCCGTGAGGCCTCCCTCCACCTGGTCTTCCAGAGACTTCCACTGCACCCGGGGCACCAGGCCTCTGTCTCCAACCACCACCCACCCCTCCTTTCCCTGACTCCTGGGTTCCTCTCATTAGGAGAGGGTTTTCTTGAAGTTGTCTCCCACTCATGGGCCAGATAAAATGATTAGAAAACAAGCCAAAGCTGCAGCCCCTTGTCTATCCTGACTCTCAGGAGCCCACACCTGTTCCTTGGACCTGGCCGGTTCAGCAAGTTCCATTTTCTGCAACTGTGAGCCCCTGAGGGGTGATGATTGGCTGACCTGGGCAGCCTTACCATGCCGGCCAGCCCTCCCCAGGTGTGCCTGGGTTGAGATCAATATAAATACCACTCCAGGCAGCAAGAGCCCCTGCAGCCGTGCCTGACGCCATTTTCTCTGCCCTGTCAGCAGTCTCGGGGCTGGGCTGGTGGGAGGGAGTGAGAGGCCACGGCTTTGTGGGTGGCCCAGTGTGAGTGGGGCTCTGCTGGACTTTCTGCAGCAGTTGCCAGGCTGCCACCTGCTAAAGAAGAGGATGTGTCACCCATACCTGCTGCTGGAATTTCTCCCTGGGCAGAGGTGAGGAAGGAAAAAAGCAGTGGGGGCAGGGACAGGACGGGTATCTCAGGCAGGGAAATGGAAATCTTCCAGAAGAGCACCCAGGGCCAGGACCATCCTGGCTGGCCTGCAGGCACCAAGTCGGCCGGCATGCTGTCACTCGTGTGGCTCTATGGCCCTTCCTCTAGGCTTTCAAGTCCTTGTATATATTCAGGTGTTTTACCTGGGACGGGTGGGAATAGTTCAGCAGCAACTGGCCTGGGGCTCAGCTCACGTTTACTCACAGATGCCTCGGCACGGTGCCCCAGCTTTGCAATGAGGACGCTTGTTGCGTGGGGGCTGCTGGCTGAATGGGAGACGATTCCCCACCACTGACCAACTTCAGAATTGTTTACAACTGGAGCAAGTGCCCTGATACGGTTTTCCTCTGTGTAACTGGTGGGTTCTGTGTTTTTTTCTCTTTTTCGTTTTTGGTTCAAGGTAGATTTTATTCCTCTTTTTTGTATTTACAGATATAAGCATGGAAATAATTTATTCATATAAATACATGTATGTGCAGGGAATAATTGTTTTTTCTGTTTTATTTTTTAAATTTTATTTCTTTTTAATTTTGAATTTTATTTTATATTTTTATACAGCAGGTTCTTATTGGTTATCTATTTTATACATATAAATGTATACATGCCAATCCCAGTCTCTCAACTCCTCCCACCACCACCCCCCCAACAGCTTTCCCCCCTTGTTGTCCATACGTTTGTTGTCTACATCTGTTGCTCTATTTATGCCTTGCAAAATGGTTAATCTGTACAGTTTTTCTAGGTTCCACATATATGCATGAATATACCAGATTTGTTTTTCTCTTTCTGACTTACTTCACTCTGTATGACAGTCTCTAGATCCATCGACGTCTCTACAAATGACCCAATTTCATTCCTTTTCATGGCTTAGTAATATTCCATTTTATATATGTACCACAGCTTTATGCATTCGTCTGTCTGTGGGCATTTAGGTTGCTTCCATTACCTCGATATTGTAAATAGTGATGCAATGAACATTGCGGTGAATGACTCTTTTTGATTTATGGTTTTGTCTGGGTATATGTCCAGTACTGGGATTGCTGTATCATATGGTAATTCTATTGTTAGTTTCTTAAGAAATTCCATATTGTTCTCCATAATGACTGTATCAATTTATATTCCCAACAATAGTGGAAGAGGGTTCCTTTTCTCCACACCCTTTCCAGCATTATTTGTTTGTAGATTTTCTATGATGCCTATTCTACCAGGTGTGAGGTGATACCTCATTGTTGAATCCATTTCGTTGAGCAAGGGGTAGGTCTTGTCTATTACATATTTGGCTTATGGAACGGTATCTGTGCTAATTTCAAACTCTGCTTTTATGCAGCACCCCAACTCACCTTCCCCCTTAAGCAAGCATAAGTTGGTTTTCTAAATTTGAGACCCTGTTCTGTTTTGTAATTCAGTTCATGTGTAGCCAAGTTCACATTCCACGTATTAGTGATACCTTATGATGTTTCTTTTTCTGTGTGACTTATTTCACTTAGAATCATCGTGCCTCAATCCACTCATTATGCTGGTACGGGCCTGGTGACATAGATTACATTGCTGAGTGGTATTCTGTTGTACATAAGTACCGCAACTTCTTTATCCATTATTTGCTCTCTGGGATATTTAACTTGTGCCGCAGAAGAGATTCCTGTAAAAAGAGCCGTCCCAAATTTTGGGGTGGCTGTGTCTTTTTGATTTTAATTTCCCTAAGCTATAGGACCATAAGTGGAAGTGCCCTAGGCTCTGTTGCTTTGTTTTTTAGATGTTTCAGGAAACACCATACACTTCTACAGAGCTGCTGTTGGGAATTTACATCCCGCCCATCAGCATAACAAGGCTCCCAGTTCTCCGTGGCCTGTTCTGCCTTTCTGGATTTTACACTTTTTTCAGATGGCCCTTTTGACCGGGGGGAAGTGAGACTTCATTGTAGTGCAGATTTCCTTTGCAAGCTTGCTTGGTTGGCCAAAAAGGGCGTATGAGTTTTCTCCTGAATATATTCAGGAAAAAACACATACGCCCTTTTTGGCCAAGTGCATCATTGTCGACGTTCTTCCTCTTTTCCTGTGTTTTAAATGCAATCCAATTCCGATTCCTCCTGAAATCGGTTTCCTGCAATTCTGCCCCGCATTCAAGTCCTCTTGGCAGCCCTACTTCAGTATATTTTCGGACAATAGCTGTCATTTATAAATCTGCAGGTTTGTGAATTACAGTGCCCCTGAGCTCCTTTCTTCAACTCGCTTTCTTTTGAGCTGGCCACAACACCGCAGGATTGCTTCAGGCCCTAATCTGGTTCCGGCACGGCATGCTGAGCCTTTGGTTTATTCCTCTTCCCTGTGGGAAATGAGAGTTAAATTTGCCCGTCCAGACACCTCCAGCTAGTCTCTCATTGGTTCTCGCTATTCCTGTTTATCTTCCGCAGAAATTGCAAACTGGGCCAAACAGGAGGTTAAAGGGACTGACTCTCCAAGTTGGGAGAGTGTTAGTAAAGCGTCTGGAATGTTGCACCCGAGTACCAGGGAACGAAAAGTGAGACACATTTGAACACGTTTCTCGATCACACGGTGGATCATACTCTGGGTTCCACATGCATGTTTTAGCTGAAGGAAGAATCTCTTAAACCTGGAGAGTTGAGACCCATGGAATGGGTACCATGCAATATGACTTCAAAGGGTCTGCATTTGCTCACCGAACCTCTCCAATCCTATCACTGCTGAGTTTATGCCCCTGTACACATGCTTGATTCTCTTTCGGAGACATAGCAATCCATAGGTTTTAAGATACTTACTAGTGAGGTACATTCTTAAGCGTTTAATATGCGGTGTTGAGTCCATTTCGTTGAGCAAGGAGTAGCTCTTGTCTATTCCATATTTGGCTTAAGGAACTTTATCTGTGCTCATTTCAATCTCTGGTTTTATGCAGCACCCCAACTCACCTTTCCCCTTAAACAAGCATAAGTTGCTTTTCTAAATTTGAGACCCTGTTCTGTTCTGTAATTCAGTTCCTGTGTAGCCAAGTTTACATTCCGTGTGTTAGTGATATCTTATGATGTTTCTGTTTCTGTGTGACTTATTTCAGTTAGAATCATCGTACCTGAATCCACTCATTATGCTGCTACGGGCCTGATGACATAGATTTCATTGCTGAGTGATACTGCATTGTACGTAAGTACCACAAGTTCTTTATCCATTTTTCACTTTCTGTGATATTGAACTTGTACGGTAAATGAGGTTCTTGTAAACAGAGGCGTCCCAAACATTGGGGTGGCTGTATCTTTTTGATTTTAATTTCCCTAAGCTATAGGACCATAAGTGGAAGTGCCGTAGGCTCTGTTGCTTTGTTTTTTAGATGTTTCAGGAAACACCATACACTTCTCCCGAGTGTCTGTTGGCAATTTACATCCCGCCCATCAGCATAACAAGGCTCCCAGTTCTCCAGGGCCTGTCCTGCCTTTCTGGATTTTACACATTTTGCAGATGGCCCTTTTGACCGGGGGGAAGTGAGACTTCATTGTAGTGCAGATTTCCTTTGCAAGCTTGCTTGGTTGGCCAAAAAGGGCATATGCGTTTTTTCCTGAATATATTCAGGAAAAAACGCATACGCCCTTTTTGGCCAAGTGCATCATTGTGGACGTTCTGCCTCTTTTCCTATGCTTTCAATGCAATTCCAGTCTACCTCCTGAAATCGGTTTCCTGGAATTCTGCCCCGCTTTCAAGTCCTCTTGGCAGCCTTACTTCAGTATATTTTTGGACGATAGTTGTCATTTATAACTCTGCAGGTTTGTGAATTACAGTGCCCCTGAGCTCCTTTCTTCAACTCGTTTTCTTGTGAGCTGGTCGCAACACCGCAGGATGGCTTCAGGCCCTAATCTGGTTCCGGCACGGCACGCTGAGCCTTTGGTTATTTCCTCTTCCTGGTGGGAAATGAGAGTTAAATTTGCCCGTCCAGACACCTCCAGCTAGTCTCTCATTGGTTCTCGCTATTCCTGTTCATCTTCCGCAGAAATTGCAAACTGGGCCAAACAGGAGGTTAAAGGGACTGACTCTCCAAGTCGGGAGAGTGTTAGTAAAGCGTCTGGAATGTTGCACCCGAGTACCAGGGTACGAAAACTGAGACATATTTGAACACGTCTCCCGATCACATGGTTGATCATACTCTAGGTTCCACATGCATGTTTTAGCTGAAGGAAGAATACCTTAAACCTGGGTAGTTGAAACCCGTGGAATGGGTACCATGCAATATGACTTCAAAGGGTCTTCATTTGCTCACCGAACCTCTCCAATCCTATCACTGCTGCGTTTATTTCCCTGTACACATGCTTGATTCTCTTTCGGAGACATAGCAATCCATAGGTTTTAAGATACTTAAGAGTCAGGTACATTCTTAGGCGTTTAATATGCGGTGTTGAGTCCATTTCGTTGAGCAAGGAGTAGCTCTTGTCTATTCCATATTTGGCTTAAGGAACTTTATCTGTGCTCATTTCAATCTCTGGTTTTATGCAGCACCCCAACTCACCTTTACCCTTAAACAAGCATAAGTTGGTTTTCTAAATTTGAGACCCTGTTCTGTTCTGTAATTCAGTTCCTGTGTAGCCAAGTTTACATTCCGTGTATTACTGATATCTTATGATGTTTCTTTTTCTGTGTGACTTATTTCAGTTAGAATCATCGTACCTGAATCCACTCATTGTGCTGCTACGGGCCTGATGACATAGATTTCACTGCTGAGTGATACTGCATTGTACGTAAGTACCACAAGTTCTTTATCCATTTTTCACTTTCTGTGATATTGAACTTGTACGGTAAACGAGGTTCTTGTAAACAGAGGCGTCCCAAACATTGGGGTGGCTGTATCTTTTTGATTTTAATTTCCCTAAGCTATAGGACCATAAGTGGAAGTGCCCTAGGCTCTGTTGCTTTGTTTTTTAGATGTTTCAGGAAACACCATACACTTCTCCCGAGTGTCTGTTGGCAATTTACATCCCGCCCATCAGCATAACAAGGCTCCCAGTTCTCCATGGCCTGTCCTGCCTTTCTGGATTTTACACTTTTTTCAGATGGCCCTTTTGACCGGGGGGAAGTGAGACTTCATTGTAGTGCAGATTTCCTTTGCAAGCTTGCTTGGTTGGCCAAAAAGGGCGTATGCGTTTTTTCCTGAATATATTCAGGAAAAAACGCATAAGCGCTTTTTGGCCAAGTGCATTCTTGTGGACCTTCTGCCTCTTTTCCTATGCTTTCAATGCAATTCCAGTCTACATCCTGAAATCGGTTTCCTGCAATTCTGCCCCGCTTTCAACTCCTTTTGGCAGCCTTACTTCAGTAGATTTTTGGACGATAGCTGTCATTTATAACTCTGCAGGTTTGTGAATTACAGTGCCCCTGAGCTCCTTTCTTCAACTCGCTTTCTTGTGACCTGGCCGCAACACTGCAGGATGGCTTCAGGCCCTAATCTGGTTCCGGCACGGCACGCTGAGCCTTTGGTTATTTCCTCTTCCTGGTGGGAAATGAGAGTTAAATTTGCCCGTCCAGACACCTCCAGCTAGTCTCTCATTGGTTCTCGCTATTCCTGTTCATCTTCCGCAGAAATTGCAAACTGGGCCAAACAGGAGGTTAAAGGGACTGACTCTCCAAGTCGGGAGAGTGTTAGTAAAGCGTCTGGAATGTTGCACCCGAGTACCAGGGTACGAAAACTGAGACATATTTGAACACGTCCCCCGATCACATGGTTGATCATACTCTAGGTTCCACATGCATGTTTTAGCTGAAGGAAGAATACCTTAAACCTGGGTAGTTGAAACCCGTGGAATGGGTACCATGCAATATGACTTCAAAGGGTCTTCATTTGCTCACCGAACCTCTCCAATCCTATCACTGCTGCGTTTATGCCCCTGTACACACGCTTGATTCTCTTTCAGACATAGCCATCCATACGTTTTAAGATTCTTACTAGTCAGGTATATTCTTTGGCGTTTAATATGGGGTGTTGAGTCCATTTCGTTGAGCAAGGAGTAGCTCTTGTCTATTCCATATTTGGCTTAAGGAACTTTATCTGTGCTCATTTCAATCTCTGGTTTTATGCAGCACCCCAACTCACCTTTACCCTTAAGCAAGCATAAGTTGGTTTTCTAAATTGGAGACCCTGTTCTGTTCTGTAATTCAGTTCCTGAGTAGCCAAGTTTACATTCCGTGTATTACTGATATCTTATGATGTTTCTTTTTCTGTGTGACTTATTTCAGTTAGAATCATCATACCTGAATCCACTCATTGTGTTGCTAAGGGCCTGATGACATAGATTTCATTGCTGAGTGATATTGCATTGTACGTAAGTACCACAACTTCTTTATCCATTTTTCACTTTCTGCGATATTGAACTTGTACCGTAAACGAGGTTCTTGTAAACAGAGCCGTCCCAAACTTTGGGGTGGCTGTGTCTTTTTAATTTTAATTTCCCTAATCTATAGGACCATAAGTGGAAGTGCCCTAGGCTCTGTTGCTTTGTTTTTTAGATGTTTCAGGAAACACCATACACTTCTCCAGAGTGGCTGTTGGCAATTTCCATCCCGCCCATCAGCATAAGAAGGCTCCCAGTTCTCCATGCCCTGTCGTGCCTTTATGGATTTTACACTTTTTTCAGATGGCCCTTTTGACCGGGGGGAAGTGAGACTTCATTGTAGTGCAGATTTCCTTTGCAAGCTTGCTTGGTTGGCCAAAAAGTGTGTATGCGTTTTTTCCTGAATATATTCAGGAAAAAACACATACGCCCTTTTTGGCCAAGTGCATCATTGTCGAGGTTCTGACTCTCTTCATATGTTTTCAATGCAATTCCAGTCTACCTCCTGAAATCGTTTTCCTGCACTTCTGCCTTGCTTTCAATGTCTCTTCATAGCCTTACCTCAATATATTTTTTGAAAATAGTTGGCCTTTATAACTCTGCAGGTTTTTGAATTGCGGTGGCCCTTAGCCCCACTTTTCAGCTCTTATTTTTGTGGTCTTTCCCCATAACCACAGGATTCCTTGAAGCCCTATTTTTCTTCTGGGGCACCTTGCTGTGCCTTTGGTTAATTCTTCTTACTGATGTGGCATTAGAGTGACATGTGCCCATTGAAACCGCTACAGCTTGTTTCTCACTGGTTCCCCCTATTCCCATTCATCCTCCACACTAACTGCAGACTGTGCGATACCAGAACTTAAAGGCATTGACTCCATGTGGGGATGTTGTTAGTAAAGCGGCTGGAATGTCGATCCGCAGCCCCAGGAGAGGAAAAATGAGGTGCGTTTTAGAAACCTTTCCCGATCATATGGTATACCAGTCGCTGGGTTTCCCAAGCATGGTTTAGCTGTAGGAAGATTCCCTTCAACCTGGAGTGTTGGGACCCTTGGACTGAGTAGCATGAAGTATTGCATTAAACTTTCGGCAGTTGCTCACCAAAGCTCACCAATCCTCTCAGCCCCAAGTGTCCAGCCTTATGTCTTATCCAGCTGTGGGTTTATATGTGGTCAATCCAGGTTGCAATCCAGGTTGCATCACAGCCCCTGAGCGAATTTTGTAAGAATTTTTCTCTCTTTCATTGTTTCAGCGTTTTCTTTTTAAAATTTATTTCTATAATGGGGTTTAGCTCATTTTCACTGCTGTGTTTGTGCCGCTCTGCACACACTTGATTCCCTTATGGAGATATATCAATACATGGGTTTTAAGATTCTTATTACTCAGATATATTTCTCTGCGGTGTATAGGGTGTGTTGAGGCCAGTTCATTGAGCAAGGTGTAGATCTTGTCTAATACCTATTTGGTTTATTGAACGGTATCTGTGCTAATTTCAAACTCTGGTTTTATGCATCACCCTACCTCTCCTTTCCCCTTAAGCTGACATAAGTGTGTTTTCTAAATGTGAGACACTGTTCTGTTCTGTAATTCATTTCTTGTGCAGCCATATTTACCCTCCCTCTATAAGTGATATCTTATGATATGTTTCTTTTTCTGTTTGACTTATTTCAAGTAGTATTATCGGACCTAAATCCACTCTTTATCCTTCTACTAGCCTTATTACATTGATTTCATGGTGAAGAGATATTCCATTGTACATAAGTACCACATCTTCTTTATCCATTGTTCTCTTTCCTGGGATATTTAAGGTGTACTGAAGTTGAGGTTCTTGTAAACAGAGTAGCCCTAAACTGTGGTGTGCTTGTGTCTTGTTGATTTTTAGACTTCCCTAGATATACTCCCATGATTGGAAGTGTCCTATGCTCTGTAGCTCTGTTTTTTAGATGATTTAGGAACCACCATACACTTCTCCAGAGTGGCTCTCGGCAGTTCACACACTGCCCATCAGCGTATAAAGGCTCCCTGTTCTCCATGGCCTGTCCTGCCTTTCTGGATTTTACACTTTTTTAGGATGGCCCTTTTGACCGGTGGGAAGTGAGACTTCTTTGTTGTGCACATTTGCATTGCTTACTTGCTTCGTTGCCCATAAAGTGCGTATGCGTTTTTTCCTGGATATAATCAGGAAAAAACGCATACGCCCTTTTGGGCCAACTGCATCATTGTCGAAATTCTGCCGCTTTTCATGTGCATTAAAGACGAGTCCAATCTATCTCTTGAAATCTGTTTCTTGCAATTCTGTCTTGCATTCAGATCCTCTTCTTTGCCTTACCTCAACATATTTTTGGACATTAGTTTTCATTTATAACTCTGCAGGTTTGTGAATTGCAGTGACCCTGAGCTCCATTTTTTAAGTTGCTCTTTTGTGAGCTGGCCTCAAACCCACAGGATTGCTTCAGGCCCTATTTTGGCTCCGGCGAGGCAGGCTGAGCCTTTCTTTAATTCTTATTCTTAATGGGAAATTAGAGTGATATGTGCCCGTCCAAACCCCTACAACTATTCTCTCATTGGTTCCCCCTCTTCCCGTTCATCCTCCTCACAATTTGCAAAATGTGTGAAACAGAAGTTTAAATGTGCTGATTCTCCAAGTGGGGAGATTCTAAGTAACATGGCTGGAATGGTGAACAGGAGCACCAGGAGAGGATAAATGAGGTGCATTTTAGACACATCTCCCGATCACATGGTGTACAGTCCTCTGGGTTTTCCATGCATGTTTTAGCTGTAGGAAGATCCCTTGAACCTGCAGATTTGGGACCCATTGAATGGGTACCAGGTAGTATTACTTTAAAGGGTGTGCATTTCCTCACCCAACCTCACATTCCTCTTAGCGCAAACAGTTTCCAGCCTTATGTCTCATCCTGCTGTGGGTCTAGATGTGTTCAATCCATGTTGCATCACCGTCCCTGAGGAAAAGTTGTAAGAGGTTTTCTCTGTCTCTCTGTCGTTTATTTTTTTCAATTTATTACTATATTGGTTACAGCTGATTTTCAAAGCTCTGTTTCTTGCTGCTGTACATCCACTTGATTCACGTACAGAGAGTCATCAATAAATTCTTTTTCAGATTCTTACCAGTCGTATATATTCTTTTCCGGTGACTTGAGTGTGCTGAGTGCAGTTCTTTTAGCTACTGTGTAGGCCTTGTTGATTATCAGTTTGGTATTTGGAATGGTATCTTTGCTAATTTCAACCTCCTGGATGATGCCTCACCCCTCCCCACCTTTCCCGTTTAGCAGCCTTATGCGTGTTTTCTACATATTTGACTATGTTTTTGTTTTGTAATTTATTTCATGTGTAGCCATTTTGGATTCCACCTTTAAGTGATATCTTATGATATGTGTCTTTTTCTTTTTGAATTCTGTCACTTAGAATGATCATACGTAACTCCTCCGGAGTTGTTACAACTGGCCATATTTCATTGATTTCCAGGCTGAATAATATTCCACTCTACCTAAGTACCACATCTCTATCCACTTTTTCCCTCCAGAGACATTTAAGTTATATCCTAGTCGAGGATCTTTTAAACAGAGAGGGGGTAAACATTGGGGTGCCTGTGTCCTCTCGATTTTTGTTTTTCCCAAGATATACGCCCATGAGTGCAAGTGCCCTATGCTCTGTAGCTCATTTTTTAGATGCTTTAGTAAACACAATACACTTCTCCAGAATGGCCGTTGGCAATATACATTTCCACTATAAGTCTCACAGGGCTCCCTCTTCTCGTTGCCCTGTCCTGCATTTCTGTTGTTTACGCTTTATGAGGATGGCTCTTCTGACTGATGCGAAGTGATATCTTTTGTAGTATTGACTTCCAGTGCCCACCTGTTTGGTTGGCTAAAAAAGTGTATGCCCTTTTCTTGAATATATACAGAAAAAAACGCATACACCCTTTTTGGCCAACTGCAATGTTGGCAATGTTGGCAATGTTCAGCTCCTTTTCTTGTGCTTAATGGCGAGTCCTTTCTACCTCCTCAAATCCCTTTCCTGCCATTCTCCCTTGCTTACAAGTCCTTTTCTCTGACTTTCCTCAAGACATTTTTCAGTGATGGATATTTTCAACTCTGCAGTTTTGTGAATTTTACTGCCCCTGAGTTCCATTGTTCAACTTGTGTTTATGGGAACTGGCCACAAAGCAGCGGGATTTCCTCAAGCCCTATACTGTTTCCATGGGCAACCCTAGCCTTTGGTCAATTCGTCTTCCTGATTGGAAATTAGAGTGACATGTGCCTGTCTGAACACCTAGGACTTGTCTCTCATTGTTCTTCATCCTTCCGCTTCATCCTCTGGACAAATTCCAAACTGTACGCAACAGGATGTTGACAGTGCTGACATCTCCAAGTGGGGAGACTGTTAGTAAAGACGCTGGAGGGGTGAACCCGAGCACCAGGAGATGAGGAGATGAGATGCCTTTTCCAAACTCTTCCCGATCAGACGGTATACCATCCTCTGGGTGTGACAGACATGTTTTAGCAGTAGGAAGAGTCCCATTCATGTAAGGAGAACACCAGGGCTTTTTCAAAATCAGTGTCTCCCCGAAACCCAAACTGGGGAAGTTTTTAAGCTACGGCTACACATATGTTCATTAAGGGCCTTGGGAAGTAGGCAGAGTCCAAACTTTAGATGATTGAAGTCTTCAGGGTCAGAAGCACTCACCACCAGCTTCCCTTAGGCTACACTTTAACTATCATTGATAGATGATGTCAATAAAAATATCTATTCTTTTTCAGATTATTTCCCCTTATAGGTTATTGCAAAATGTTGAGTGTAGTTCCCTGTGCTATACAGTAGTTCCTTGTTGATGATTTATTTTATACATAGCAGTGTGTATGTGTTAATTCCAAACTGTTAATTTATCCCTCCTCCCACCTTTCCCCTTTGGTAATAATAAATTATAAGATTTTATACTTCTCAGAAATGGGGGAGCTGAAAGAGAGGTATCATTTTCAATGGAAAAGCATTTAAAACAAGATTGAAGGTTTAACCAAGATTATTAGATGTACATCCTTGGAAAGAAATCACTTCGTTTCTCTAATATTGACCTGACAAATAAGACAAACCTTTTCACTGAACTTGCTTATAAAAAGTGATGGAAATATCAAATGGAAGTGTTAGAAACATCTTATTTTACCCGAGCCTTATACACTGTTCTATGTTAACTACAGTTTGGCTCACACATCTGTTCATTGAGGTTACAATAGTCTCAATTTCTGTTACTGATCCTCCAGAGTGGACCCCAACAAGTGTCCCCCTGCCCAGTGTCATTGGGGCCAACAGATCGAGACTGAGTTTGGTTCACAAGCAAAGGAAACTTTATATTTTGATCAGAGAATGGAGAGGTGAGAGCATGCACTACCCCGTGGGCTGTGGGCTGGGCTGCTGTGTAGAGATCCTGTCAGAGTCAGTGGGAGGGAGGGAGGCGGCAGAGCTCTCGAGGGCCGGGTTGGCTGTAGCTCAGGCTCTATATCGTGGAGTCTGCACTGGGCCCCAGGAGCTGAGGTGTCGACCCAGCCATTCTGCACTAGGAAATCTGGTCTGAAGTGCCGGGTGTGGAACCTCTGCATGCGGGACCCTAGGAGCACGTGAAATTAGACAAAGCACAAAGGATAAAAAAGGTTAGACTTGACTTTATTGCCCAGATTCTATTTTTATCTCCCAGGGATTTTTAATGGGCTTTGCTGGGGACAAACCCCTCCTCTGCCTTTTGTCCCGTTCCTCATTCTTGGAGTGCTGAGGGTGCAGACCCTTCTTCTGTAACTGCTGAGTGCTGAGTTGGGAGCCCTCATACCCTGGGGCGAGGGTCAGAGCTTCTCCCCAGCAGCCTCCCGGTGACGTTGATTGTCCCCAGGACCCCTGCCTCCCTGCTCGTCCACCTGAGCACCAGCATTGGAAGTGTTATAGATTCTAATGACCTTTAAGGGTCCAGGAAAGAGATGTGCAGAGACGCTGTGGGGGCCGGTTTCACCCCGCCCCACATTTGTTCGGCCACCTTAGGCTGACCGTTTCTGCCAGCCTAGATGCTCTGACCAGTAGTCTGCGCTTTCTTCAATTAGGCCCCTGAATTAACGTACAAACAGCACCAGGTGTCAGAGCCCTGCCCGCTCAACTCCCAGACAGTCCAGGGTCAGTGGTGATAAGGACCATGATGGTTACTGAGTCAACAGCCTTTTGAAGTAAACAGGAGTCCAGCCGGTCTTATTGGCCACCATCATCACGGTGTCTGTAGGCTTTTCTATGGTGACAGTGTGGTATACTGTTCCCCCGCCAAGATTATTAGCTCCCCTCTGGGTGCAGTAAGTCCTACAAGCAGTAGTCTACTCTTTTGGGACACACTCTTGTTGTTTTATGAGAGAAACTCCAGGTCAAGTGATGTTCACACGAGTCGTCATGGTGCCCTGTTGCCCCCGGTTATCTCTCTGGATGTTGGAGTTGGAGGGCCTCCTCACTCGAGGTCGGTGTGCCCACGGAGCGAACCCTGCAACTTCAGGGCATAGTTGGTGGTTAGGATCACCACGTGGGGTCCTTTTCCCGTAGGAGGGAGGTGGCCTTTTGGGCTGCTGATTTCCAGGTTTTTAGATACCGCCAGTATCTTGGCCAGATGTGGCAGTGGGCCAAGCTCCTTAGTGACCGTAGTTTATCCTACCTGGATGGCATTCTTGCATTGTTCCATTTCAAGTGGTCCCAGTTTTTGCACTAATTCTCCAATGGCGATTCACCTTTCACTGGGAATGTAAAGGTCAAAGGGTTTAGCTAAATTAGGGAGTTCCAGGGCAAGGGTCTGAATTGACTGCTCTTTCCATTCTTGAAAGGCCACTTCTGGATTCTATTCAAAAGGATCATCATCTTTTCCTTTCAGTGTTTCATATAGAGGCCCAGCTAGTAGACTGTAGTTAGGGATCCAGAAGCAGCAAACCCTGGCCTCCCCAGGAACCCCTAAGCTGTCTTCTAGTTTTAGAAAGGGGTAAGGCTGAAAATGGTTTCTTCCCTTTCCTGGGATGGGCTTCTCTGACCTTGTGTGAGAATGAAGCCCAGGCAGGTCACCGCAGTCTGTGATATTTGAGCTTTTTCTTGGACAACTTCTATCCTTTATTGGCTTGGTAGTTCAGAGGCCTCCTTAGTAGGGCTGGCGATCAGAATGTCGTCTGCATATTGAAGGAGGGTTTCCTTTTCCAGAGGTAGAACTTTTAGGTCTTTAGCTAAGCTTTCCCCAAAGACGGTGTGGGAATTTTTGCACCCTTGGGGCCAGACGGCCCGGAAGTATTGTTTTAGTTGTATGTTGAGTCCTGCCACTCACAAGCCAAAATTTCTTGTGACTCTGGGACTAATGGAATACAAAAGAAGGCATCATTGAAGACTAATACAGAATACCATGTCCTGGTGGTTGGTAGAATGACCAGCAGGGTGTAGGAATTAGGAGCAACTGGAGGTATATCCTCGGTGGCTTCACTGACTGTCCTGACATCCTTTACCAGGTCCCCAGCAGCCCATGGGGCTCTCGTGGTCAGACCAATCGCAGAATATGGAGCTCACCTGGGCAGGTACCCCACCCCCACCCCAGCCCACGGGGCTCTTGTGATCAGGCCCCTCCCAGGATACAGAGCTACCCTTGCAGGTACCCTGGCAGGGCTGGGCACACAGGAACCGTGCACATAGCCCTCATTGCAGAGCACCCCCAGCTCACCTGTCGCTCAGAGCTGACACAGAGCACCTCAGAGCAGGACTTGAACTAACAAACAGCAGCTGCGACAGGTCTGTGACCCTGGGCATCACTCCGTGAGGCCTCCCTCCACCTGGTCTTCCAGAGACTTCCACTGCACCCGGGGCACCAGGCCTCTGTCTCCAACCACCACCCACCCCTCCTTTCCCTGACTCCTGGGTTCCTCTCATTAGGAGAGGGTTTTCTTGAAGTTGTCTCCCACTCATGGGCCAGATAAAATGATTAGAAAACAAGCCAAAGCTGCAGCCCCTTGTCTATCCTGACTCTCAGGAGCCCACACCTGTTCCTTGGACCTGGCCGGTTCAGCAAGTTCCATTTTCTGCAACTGTGAGCCCCTGAGGGGTGATGATTGGCTGACCTGGGCAGCCTTACCGTGCCGGCCAGCCCTCCCCAGGTGTGCCTGGGTTGAGATCAATATAAATACCACTCCAGGCAGCAAGAGCCCCTGCAGCCGTGCCTGACGCCATTTTCTCTGCCCTGTCAGCAGTCTCGGGGCTGGGCTGGTGGGAGGGAGTGAGAGGCCACGGCTTTGTGGGTGGCCCAGTGTGAGTGGGGCTCTGCTGGACTTTCTGCAGCAGTTGCCAGGCTGCCACCTGCTAAAGAAGAGGATGTGTCACCCATACCTGCTGCTGGAATTTCTCCCTGGGCAGAGGTGAGGAAGGAAAAAAGCAGTGGGGGCAGGGACAGGACGGGTATCTCAGGCAGGGAAATGGAAATCTTCCAGAAGAGCACCCAGGGCCAGGACCATCCTGGCTGGCCTGCAGGCACCAAGTCGGCCGGCATGCTGTCACTCGTGTGGCTCTATGGCCCTTCCTCTAGGCTTTCAAGTCCTTGTATATATTCAGGTGTTTTACCTGGGACGGGTGGGAATAGTTCAGCAGCAACTGGCCTGGGGCTCAGCTCACGTTTACTCACAGATGCCTCGGCACGGTGCCCCAGCTTTGCAATGAGGACGCTTGTTGCGTGGGGGCTGCTGGCTGAATGGGAGACGATTCCCCACCACTGACCAACTTCAGAATTGTTTACAACTGGAGCAAGTGCCCTGATACGGTTTTCCTCTGTGTAACTGGTGGGTTCTGTGTTTTTTTCTCTTTTTCGTTTTTGGTTCAAGGTAGATTTTATTCCTCTTTTTTGTATTTACAGATATAAGCATGGAAATAATTTATTCATATAAATACATGTATGTGCAGGGAATAATTGTTTTTTCTGTTTTATTTTTTAAATTTTATTTCTTTTTAATTTTGAATTTTATTTTATATTTTTATACAGCAGGTTCTTATTGGTTATCTATTTTATACATATAAATGTATACATGCCAATCCCAGTCTCTCAACTCCTCCCACCACCACCCCCCCAACAGCTTTCCCCCCTTGTTGTCCATACGTTTGTTGTCTACATCTGTTGCTCTATTTATGCCTTGCAAAATGGTTAATCTGTACAGTTTTTCTAGGTTCCACATATATGCATGAATATACCAGATTTGTTTTTCTCTTTCTGACTTACTTCACTCTGTATGACAGTCTCTAGATCCATCGACGTCTCTACAAATGACCCAATTTCATTCCTTTTCATGGCTTAGTAATATTCCATTTTATATATGTACCACAGCTTTATGCATTCGTCTGTCTGTGGGCATTTAGGTTGCTTCCATTACCTCGATATTGTAAATAGTGATGCAATGAACATTGCGGTG